>NC_056748.1:887619608-887642371 GCF_019279795.1 Protopterus annectens | reverse complement strand
CTTTACTAACCCCCTTTCTGGAGTATTGGTACTGGTATTTACTTTTTACTGGTGGTGTTTTCCCCCACTATAACTTAGCTCCCTGTTGGGGGGGCTCCTGACATTTGGGGCAAGAAAAACTGATGTAATGGCATCGGCTGCCTGTTTTTATACCCCTGACGACCTGACGTCATTCCTGGAGCGACAGCATCCGATGCAGAAATACTAAGTCTCTGGTATTCGGGCTGACTGAAGGCTACCTGCAGGCAGATAACCCAAGTGTGATGACTGCAATAGTAAATGCACTCGAATGTCTACATTCATGCTAAGTGTACACAACTGTACTTTTCAAAAGCTGTGACCAGTTAAGATCTATTTCTGAACACCCCTTCCTCTTACCTTTGTTTTCTTTCTGTGTTATTTTACAAATAATAATAATTTGTTTGTTACCTTTTTATTTTACTATGCTTGTTGTTTACTTCTGCTAATTCTTCTAGGAATTCTAAATGCTTAATACTGTTTTAAACGTTGTCTAAAGTGTTTTATAACTTGCACTAGAAAACTAACGTTTTATGGGTGAACACTAGGGACTGTCTCGTGGTAGGGTGCCAAGAGGCCATTTTCTGTTTATGTTCTTCATTTTGAAGTTCTGCCAGGAAAATATTGTGGGAAAAAAACATTTCTATTGTATTTACTACTGGTTTAACACTGTTATAGCAGTTTTTTATCTTTAAATCATGATTTGTTTTCTACAAATTTCTTTATTTACATTTTTTGTAGAGATTTTTTTTTTCATTTGTGAGAAGGGAATGTGAGTAAATGCTTATTTATGCTGTTTTAAAAAGGTCAAAGGTTTCTATTTGATTTAGGGGCATAGATCTGATTTTTTTACTATTTAGACAAGTGAATTTTACTTGGTATTGTGATTTTGTGTGCTGTTTACTGCACAGGGCAGTTCAAAGAACAAGGCTAAGCTGCACACCCCCCCCCCCCCAAGTAAAATCGAGTTGCACCAAAAAGAAAAAAAAATACCTCAACAAAATCATTCCTCAACCTAAGGTTTGTGAATCTATTGTTAATATAAGCCAACCTGCAGACCACTTACCCTTTTCCCCGACACCCTCTGGTGTGAGCCCACAGCCTGTTATGGTATCAGGATCAGACACATCCTCTGGGATTGTTCTAGTGTCTGGTTCAGATACAGGAGAGCCAAATCCTGTAGGTGCAGGGAGGTCGAGGGTAAGACACCCCCTTGCCAGACATAATACTCTTTCCCCAGATATTTTACCCTGTAGTGTAATTCATAGTAAGAAGAAACAGAATCTTCAACAAGTGACAGACAGTCATGTTATTACCATGACTTACCATCACAGAGACTCCCCATGCTTTGGAACAAAATTCCTAACTACATTAGGCAGAGCCCCTCACTAACACTCTTCAAGAGAAACCTTGACGAGCAGATGAGTAACAGAAAATACACCCCTGGGATCACTTCATTGACTCTTCTTGACAGAGGATCAGTTAATTAATCAATGGGGCAGCAAAAGCTGACACACTCTGGCAAGGCTTATAAATGCCCTCGGGCAGATAGCCTAGTACCTACCTATGAACCTATGTATAGGGCTGATGTGGTTTCTTTAGCCAAGAGTGTTTTACAGTCAGCTAATCTCAGAGGCTAAGCTCCTATTCATAATGATTATGGGGCTACCTTCTTTATCACACCTTCACAAAGAATTATCTTCCTGGGGTGTATGATGAACACAAAAAAGAAAGGTTTTTGTACCAGAAGACATTGTGGTCTCTCAGTCCAGACCAGTCCTTCTCCCTCCAGGCCCCAGTTCAGTCAGTCCATATGGACTGGTCAAATTTTGCATTAGGAGTAATGTAGGGGGGGGGGGGCAAGTACAAGGGAAATGGGGTCCTTAGAGACAACAAATGACCGTTATTAAAGCTGCAGACTTTTTTTTTTCAGAAATTGTATGCTAATTCAGGTTTTGTTCTGTCAACTTTTTATGGCAACATTTCCTATATTTAAAAAGACACCCAATTTGGAGCTTTTTGATCCTCGTTATTTTTGGCTCTGTCTCTATTTCTGAAGGTAAGAGGATGAAGAAAAAAAAAACAAACAAATGCCTGTTTATACTCCGTGCATACACTGCTTTAGAATGTGTTTAAAGTAACAGGTTGTATTACTTACAAAAGGCTGTAGCTACTGTATTTACAAAGGTTTTTTTTTTTGCTTATGCATTAGTACTACCTTGATTAATGCAGTTTGTTTCTCTTTTTCAGACGACTGAAGCTTGCTCAGTTTGACTACAGTAAAAAGTGTTCGGATATTGCAAAAATTGTGGAAGGCATGTCTGGTAGAGAAATCTCAAAACTTGCTGTTGCATGGCAGGTAAGTGACATCTCCATTTTAAAACCATGACTGTGTGTGTGCTGCACTGTATGCATGTGCTGAGATATTGATGAAAATGTCACATTTTTTTATTTTATTTATAACCCAATCACATATTATGCTAATGTATCAGTAATTACACATGGTAGATACTCGCAGTACATTTTACAGACAATTGTCACTCTATTGTAACCAGTAATGTGCAGCATGCATTGTTACAGAAGTACTGTAGGATACAGGATTTATATTTTAACTCATTACAGCTGAGTGGCAAGTGCTCTTCCAGGCGTCTTCTGCAGTTACACCCTACTGCTCCTCTAGGCATCAAATATTGATTGTTCATATTTGCATTAATAATTCCAAAACTATGTTGCTTACAAGGTGCCAGGATATTTTGTCTTGAAGCAAATGTGGTGGCAAACACAACTGTATTGATATTTGACTTCTCTCAATGAGTATTTTCTAGAACTGTAAGGTGATAACTTCATTTTTTAAAGGCTTAAGCCACGCCCACTAGAAGTTAAAGGCACACACTCAAAAGAGCTGTACCGGAGGGAATGAGTTAAACTGATATAGACTGGTAAATTCCCCTAACTTTACCCTTAAATTTCAAATACCAGTCTTGTCCTTTTTCGTTTTACATCTACACTGAAGTTGAAAGTATGCACAATTTTAGGCTTTGTTGTGTACATGCAGTCTTCTTAATATTTTATTTATTTGTTTATTTAAACTTGTAACTAGGAATAATCAGCTGGGAAGTCACATTTTTAGTGGGGTCCTAAAGAGAGATCTTCAAATATAAAACAGAAATATGAATTGTATAGCAATGAGTGATTGATGATTATACATCAGTAATGTAAAACGATCAGAACTTAACAGAAGTCCATGCATGTCCAGGAAGTGTGGCATTAATTGTATGTAATCAAGCTCATTGAACATGTGCAGTCTATATTATAACCTTGGACGGGCAGTATATTGAATACAACTCCGTCGACGCATAAACGCCAAACTACAAATTCAGCGAACCACCAAACCATCGAAAATGTAAACATCAAACGCATCACGTCATCAAAAGTGCCATTCAGGTAAGTGAAACCCAACGAAGTAAAACTACATTATCACACTTTTTGCAGGGGACAAGCCCCACTAAACCCCCCATGTGGGGGTCTGTGCCCCCCACACCCCCCTACTTAAATATACCAACTCCGAGACCGCACTACAGTGGGGAAAAGGATATATTTCCTCATCCCCACAATCACGCTGCTGGACAACAAACACGTTCGATGTTGTCAGTTTCGATGATTTGGTGGTTCACTGAATTTGTAGTTCGGCGTTTGTGTCGACAGAGATGTATTCGATATACTGCCCGTTCGAGGTAATAATATAGACCCGTCATGTGGGTCAGATATCTATAGTAGAAATAAGTCAGCATAAGTAAGTGTATACAGTGGAGGCATGCTATAGTGGTACATAACTGTGAACAATGTACAGATGTGCGACTGCCACACAAATCGTTTGTACAGTGGAATGCAGTAATCGTGCATACAAGAATTAAGTTGCACAGCAGATTCTTGAGGGTGAAACACACTGATCACAATGTAATAGTGAGCATCTGTAGTCAGACATGCTGCTGACTGCAGATGTAAAGTGCTCAGAATTATTAGGCTGGATGAAGGCAGTCTGTTCTGAATGCCAACTTCTCGTTCTGATTTGAGTTCCTGTTTGACGGATTTGTGAGTGCATTATTGCATACCTTTAAAAATGGAAGCAGGAGTTAACCCCAGTGGAGGGGATCTTATTGTCATCCCACAAGTTGCTTCCTTTTTCTTTTTCTTTTTCTTTTTCTAGATAATCACATCATCCAGATAAAAAAGGCTGTTTTGCAGACACAAAATGGAGATTTACTGCTACAGTGACCCTTCCTGAAGAAGATAATACAAGCGTATGTGAAAATACTTATCATAATAGAAGGTCTTCAAGGAGTGGTCATCTAACAGTAAAGCTACCACTACTTTTTCACTCTGGGAAAGGTAATAATAGATGTTCTGTAGTCCTATCTCACCTTCATTCTTACACTTGGGACTGGAGCCGAACCTCGGCTCCAACTCGGCCATACTCTAGCTCAAAAACTTCTGGTTGGCTCGTGGCTAGGAGGTATCCCATCATGCATCACCAACATTCCCCCAGACCTCGTTAGCCACTCGTTCAGCTCAGACGTGATTCTTTTTGGCCTTGGCTAAGTGATATTTTCAATATATTGAATTGTAATTTTTGAATATTGTCTTGCTGTTTAGTGTGTATTTTTGCTGTTTCTGTGTGTTCCGGATGATTTGCTGCTTAATTTCTGTGTTTTTGTTTGGCCGTTTTTCATTGGCCGTTTTGGTATCTCTGCATCGCTTTTCTGTACTGCTGTTTTCCTCTTTCCTTTGGGCTGACCTAGTCCTCTTTCTGCTGTTTTTGTCACCCGTTAGGCTAGGCCAGTTTAAATTAGAGGACCTAGTCCTTGGTTCTGTTTTTCCTTCTCCCTAGGCTAGGCCCGTTTAAATTAGAGGACCCTAGTTCTTAGTTTATTCTATTTCCCCTTAGGGCTAGACCCATTTAACGTAGAGGACCTAGTCCTCCATTATCTTTCTCTGTTCATTGTTATGTGTTGTAGTGGGTTTTTTTGGGGGATTATGTCAAAAGACTCTAAGAACCATAAGCCTTCAGGCTACAAAAAGTGTACTAAATGTGCCCAGAAGATGTCCTTGACTAATGGCCACAATTTGTGTGTTTACTGTTTGGGGGCTATCCACCTCCAAGAGTCTTGCCTGTTTTGCCATTCATTCAGTCCTCGTGTTCTTCAGGAGAGGAAGAAAAAACTGAGTTTGAAGGGACTACTAAAGCATTCCTTTGAGGAGGAATTGGGATCCTCATCATCCGGCTCTAAATCTCCCTCCTCCTCCAAAAAGGAAAGACCAAAAATTACCAAAAGGCGGTCTCCCACCCAATCTGTTTCGTCAGAGCCACCAGTCAAAATTGTTAAAGTGGCTACACCCTCTTAGGCTCCACTGATTTCGGTGCCGACAGAAGTTAGCTTAGTGGATCCATCAGTTTCGGCTCCAAGAACATCAGAACTGATGACTGACATTACTTCTTGGAGCCGGTCATCTGAACGTCAGCCGGTTTCTCCGACTCTTATGTCTCTGATTTTCCAGCGATCCAGATCCCCACTCTATCTTCTAGGTCCTCTAGGAGCCTTTCTGATGAAGATGTTGAGAGAGTGATGCATAGACTGCTTAAGACTTTGACGCTGGCAACTTTGCTTTCGGCTCCATCCCAGTCGGTTCCGGAGCCCAATGTACCTTCCCACCAGATCGATGTTCCTCCTCCGAGCTTCTCTGAGCCTTCGGAGCCAGAGCTGTCGGTGCCTCTGGTTGTGGATAGGTTGGTTCCAGCTACCTCAGTTGGTTTCTCTGTTCCGATATCCCCGACCCTCTCGGTGCCCTCCATGGGATTGAGGATCCTTAGCTCTCCGGTTGGGCCCGAGGGGGATGCTTCGAATCGAACTTCTTCGGTTCCAAGCCTACCTCTCAGTGCTTCGGCGTGGGTGAGCTTGGACCCCTCATCTGCTTCGGAGCCCATTTCCTCTGTACTGAGGGTTGCCTCTGTATCTTCAGAGCGAAGGGCATTCTCAGAACCAGGGGGATCAGCATTCGAGGTGATGAGGAGTGTTCTGTCCAGGACTTCAGCTTCATCCAGAGGTACAGACACTCTTCCCCCTAAGGCGGCGATCTCAGTCTCAGCTCGCTCTCTTTCCCTACACAGCAGAGACCCACAGCCTCAGGATACCTCCATGAGTGGTCCCCAGTTTTCCAAGGTCTCCCCAGAATACCTGTCTGAGGAACCACCTAGGAAGAAGACTTGTAAGAGGAAGCATGTCAACTCCCCCGATGAGTCCGTTACATCAGACAGTGACCTCGAGGAGTCAGAAGGGTCCCCCAAGTCGTCCTCTGATATCTCCTTCTCAGATATCCTCGAGATCCTGAAACAGAGAGGCGGCTGGCCAACCAAATCCCCTTCTGATGAGGAGTAGTGTGCCTGAAGGTTTTCGGGTCTCAACCCTCCGCCTCTTGGGTGTCTCCACCTTTCGACGAGGTACTGGATTTAGTGAGTCGAAAGGTGTGGGAATCTCCTGATTCTGTGGAACTGGTTCCTAAACGACCAAATAAATTTTTGTCAGCAGCCCAAGACAAGGACTTTTTGACTAAGGGCATTCCAGTAGATGCCATGGTGGTGGCAGCACCCACCAAAAAGGAACTTGCAGAAACTTCCGCCACTGTCCATCCGCAGAACAAGGAGTCTCGAACGATGGACAGGTATGGAAGCGTATTTTTGCTTCAACGGCCTTTACTCTGCAGTCGCTAAACTATCTGTCCCATTTCACAAGGCTCCATCTCCTAAAAGAGCTGGGAGATGCTCTACAGGATAACATATCTGATGCTTTATCTCAGAAGGTCATCGCAGAGATGTCTACCCTGAGTCCTATTGTGAACTCCTCCATAAGGCTGATTTCGTATGCAGCGGATGGAGCGAGTAGGGCAGCGGGTTCAGGAGTCTCTCTCAGAAGACACTCCTGGATGCGCTTGTGCAACTTTGCGGAGGCCTTTAAGTCTACGTTTACCAACGCCCCATTTGATGGTTCCTCTTTGTTCGGAACAAAGGTAAAGGACACACTCACTAGGTGCAAGCAGGAAGGAAAAACCCTGTCTGCCATTGGAGTCCGTTTTTCCATCCCTTCTAGACCCTATCCCAAAGGGCGGCAATATGTGGTTCAAAACATCGCAGAGATTTTTTCAGGATGCGCAATGTGATTCCTTCTCCAGAGGTAGAGGAGGAAATAATGGTAGACACCTCCCTAGAGGTAGAGGAGGCCCGCAGAACCAGGGAGACCATGATTCCTTTCGTGGTCGTCCCCATCAGCACTCCTGAAAGGAGGCCCGACTGCACATCTCTGGAGCCAGTTGGGGGTCGTATTTCTTTATATTCAGAAGCCTGGCACAACATCAGTCAAGACAAGTGGGTATTAAAAGATAATTACCAGAGGTTACCATATTCCTTTCTCTTCTCCATCCCCTCTGACCAGACAAATCCCAGATATGCCACCCAATCACAGGGATTCAGCAACTCTAGAAATCCAAAAGTTGCTTGTGAAGATTGTCCTCCAACCCATCCCTGTAGACCAAGTAGGATTAGGGACTTACTCCAGATTCTTTTTAGTGCCAAAAAGAACAGGGGACGAGACCCATTTTGGATCTCAGCAAACTGAATGAATCTGTGCAAAAGTCCAAGTTCCGAATAGTCACCTTACAGTCGATACTCCCGTTGTTAGGGAAAGATGTTTGGATGTGCTCCATAGACCTTCAAGATGCATACTACCACATCAAAATGGACAGGGCATTGAGGAGTCATCTATGCTTCCGGCTGGGAGCCAGTCATTATCAGTTCCCCGCCCTGCCAGTTGGTCTCACCACAGCCCTCAGGGTGTTCACCAAATGTATGGCAGTGGTTACGGCTCACTTGAGACGTCAGGGATTCCAAGTGTTCCATATCTAGACGACTAGCTCCTAACTGCCACTACCAGGCATCTACTGTTACAGGCCAGGGACGCCACCATTTCAACTTGCCTACAGCTAGGAATTACAGTAAATTGGCAAAAATTTTCATTGTCGCCTTCTCAGCATGTGAATTTTATTGACGCCGAGATGAACACCGTTTCAATGGGGGCTTACTTGCCTATAGAAAGAATTCAGAGTCTAAGGGAAAAAGTCTTGACCCTACTTCCTCTAAGAAAAGTCAAAGCAAAGGTGGTGCTCAAGCTATTAGGGACCATGGCTTCCACAATAACACTAGTTCCATTAACCAGACTGCACATGAGGGTCCTTCAGTGGTTACTGTGCCCAGTGGTCACTGCAGTACCTCTCTCTGTCTCACCCTATCCTTATAACAAATTTGTGCAAGCAGGATCTTCGTTGGTGGATCCAGACCAGCAACCTAAACACAGGCAGATCATTTGTTCCTCCCCCCAAGTTGCCACTGTGACCACAGATGCCTCCCAGATAGGGTGGGGGGGGACATTATCTCGGGAGAACAGTCCAAGTCACATGGCAAGATCACAAGGCTCATTTGCATATCAATGTCTTGGAGATGAGAGCAGTGCTTCTAGCATTGCAAGGACTTCACAGCTTTCTCCTTCTAGGAACAATTGCAATCCACTCAGACAACATGTCAGTGGTGTGGTACCTAAACAAGCAAGGAGGAACCAAATCTTACCCCCTCTGCAGAGAAGCCCTTTGAGTATGGGAGTGGGCAGTGTCTTGGCACTTTCTGGTGGCAACGCACATCCCTGGGAAATCCAACATCATAGCCAACAGGCTCAGCAGGGCTATTCTGATGCCTCACAAGTGGTCTTTGAACACTTATGTTGCGTAACTGATCTTTCGCAAATGGGGTCAGCCTTGCTGCGATCTCTTTGCCACCCCTCTCAATGCCAAATGCAGCAGCTACTTTACCCTGATTCCCCCGGACGGGGAGACTCCAAGCGATGCACTCACTCACGATTGGCCCTCGGGACATCTCTGTGCTTGTCCTCCTTTCCCCCTCATATCGAAGGTAATTCAGAAAGCAATATCCTTGGGAAGCAGGATGATCCTAATTGCTCCTTACTGGCCTCGACAGATTTGGTTCCCCTTCCTCATACCATATCTAATGGACGGACCTTGGACTCTGGGTCCACTTCCAGATTTACTGACACGTCAGGGGCGTTCCATCCCTCCCTCTACACCCTCTGCTCCGATTCCATCCCTAGTCATGCTTCATGACTTTTCCCTGAGGTTGTACACACCCTGTCATCTTCCCACAAACCTTCCACTAGGAAGATTTATACCAGCAAATGGAAAATATTCTCCCTTTGGGCCCGTGAGAGAAACCTTGATCCCTGCACAGCTCCCATTTCTGCTGTTTTAGACTTCCTCTCGCAGTTATTCAAGTCAAGGTTCAGCAGCAGCAACTATTGAAGTCCAGTTGGCAGCTATTTCCACTTTCCATGTTGTTAACAAACCTAATCTTATGGCTCATAAGCTTTGTAGAGCCTTCCTCAAAGGAACCACTTCACTAAGACCCCCAGTCATGGATCCTGTGGTTCCATGGGATTTGAACTTTGTTCTCCATAAACTTACGTCTAGTCCTTTTGAACCTTCAACGACATGTGACCTCAAGTTTTTATCTTGGAAAACTATATTTTTAGTGGCTGTCACTTCTGCTAGATGGCTGTCTGAACTGCAAGCTCTTTTCATTAAGCCACCTTATTTGGTATTTCATAAAGACAGGGTCTCCTTGAGGACAAACCCTTCCTTTATTCCTAAGGTTTCTTCTCAAGCCAACATTACTCAGTCTGTTGAGTTGCTTATGTTCTTCCCTGAATTTTCTAACAAAGCAGAGTATAAATTCCATCAGTTGGATGTCCATAGACAGTTATGTTTTTATCTGGACAGAACTAAAAATTTCAGAAAATCAGACCATTTATTTGTCTCCTTTTCAGACTCTAGACAGGGCCTCCTAGTTTCTAAAGTCACATTAGCTCACTGGTTTCCAGTTGCATTTCATTTGTCTATTCCTCCAGTGGTAAAGATCTGCCTTTCAAGGTGAAAGCTCATTCTACCAGGTCTGTGTCTACCTCGGTAGCCTTTCAGGCTAGAATCCCAATAGACAACATTTGTGCTGCAGCAACATGGGCTTCACCCCACACATTCATAACTCGCTACAAATTGGATATGGCTTCTAGGAAGAGGTCTTCCTTTGGTTCCACAGTACTCAGGAGCATTTTCCAATGAGTCACTCGAGATGAAGGTGCTGGGGATGCTGTCCCAAGTGTAAGAATGAAGGGCGAGATAGGACTACAGAACATAAAGAAGTTACGTACCTACCATAACGGTCAATGTTTGTAGTCCATCTCGCCGTACATTCTTACGAACCCTCCCTCCTGTCTCCTCCTTGAGGATCTAGGGGTAGAGTACCTACTGTTATTGTGGTCCTTTCAATTTGGTTTGTTCTTTCTCTATATTAGTGTAAGTGGAGGAATGTACAGCGAGATGGACTACAAACATCAAACGTTATGGTAGGTACATAACTTCTTTTTTTCTGTTATGGTACTTTTTTGAAGTTATTAACTTTTTTATGCAATATTATTATTTTTTAAGCTGTGTGGTGGAATTCATAAACTGTGTAGTATGTAGCAGTGCTTGGCTTAGTTAGCAGTAACATGCAAAGTTGAGCCTGTTCATAGAGATGGATTGTGTTACAAAGCAGCCGCCTGTCCTGCACGTTGTGCAGTGCATACAGATGACAACACAAACAGATGGAGATAGTGTTGTGCTCTGTATATGAATAATGAGATACTGACTAAGGGATTAAACAAATCTTTAATGGATGTGCATGTAGTAGTATGTTCACATTTCTGCACAAATTTATATAGAGCTACAGAACACGAATATTATTAATGTTTCATCCCACAAGAATATGAACATTGCTAACATTGTGCACTGAGCAGCATTTTATTGCACTAACCACAGCCTGTGACGGCTGGGCTGTGTGCCATTGCCATTGGAACTAAGGTGGTACAGATAGTGACTGACATTGTAATCTCCTCGATAAACAAAGACTTGAGCTGTCATGAGATGGTCAGGATGTAATATGGACTCTGCTTGACATGTCACTCACATGCTGTAATTATAAGTGAATAAGTGCTCTCCCTCCACCTGTGAGCACCAAAGTACGTGTAACATTTGCCATATTAGATACAAAGGACTTTCAGCATCCAGTTCAGGACCTGCTAGATATTTCACGGGCATCTGTGTCACAAATAGTATGTTTTTTGACATTATGTTTCTACATCTGGATGAGCATATCTGGTTCCCCAGGACAACAGGAGAGAGAAACAGTTCTGTGTATGACTTGTATAGCATTGCAGACCTCCCTGAGGGTACTGGGTACCATATTCTGCATGCACATGCCCTACCCAGGACACACACAGATATATAGGTGAACAAGGAAAGTTACTATTCCCATCCTCATCAACTAGGTAGGTAACTAGTAGAGTCAGGATTATCACCAGACCTTTTGTGTGGCATCCTGGCAGTTCCCATAGTGGGCATGTATGCCATACAGCTCCCCTATGTGCTCACTTTCGCTGAAGTGATTTCTCACAGGACCAACAAGATATGCATGTACCCAGTTTAACCACTGCCTCTCCAAAAATATTTTTGGTACGTTTCTTGTGATTCTTGCTGCTGCTTTGAGCCTTGCCTGACGACACCAGTCCACAGTCCAGACACTGTGGCAAGGGTCCAGTTCATAACTGTCCATGATGAACAAAGGCTTGCTAGTTATTCTGATGCCCAGCGACATCCCTTAATCTGACACACCCCTCAAGTTGAGAGTAAAAAAAGCTCATTTTTCCTTTTAAACTGTCGCAGGCAGCTGCTGCACTTTATGCAAAACCTGGATTACTCAATGCCAGTAATGCAGAGAAATGCACTAAAGGCTGATCAGCATTTACTGATCATGCTGCCAGTGCCTTTCACCCTAGCCACACCTCTGATGCTCAAACACAAAATGTTATTGAACATTTGTTTTGTCTGCTGAAGATGTATGGTTTCAGTGCCTTCACACATCTGGGGGGGATATCTGCAGTATTCCTTTAGATAGATGTCAGGATGTTTGCTGTCTTTGTCTTGCTGCATAATATGATTCTGTGGAAGGAAGATTTGCACCACCATTATAGGGCTGCATTTTACAACATCCCAAACGTCACAGCGACAGAAGGAGACAGCAGTGATCATGAGCATGACAGTGGCAGTGCATGAAGACTGACCCTCCCGCACCAGTCAGAGATGTCAGTGCATGACATTGCTGACAAAATATCATTGTGTTATTGACAACTGTGCCCATGACAGTCCTAAAATGATGGTGTCACACACAATAAACATGATGCATGCAGTGTTCCTGTCTGGCTGTGCTGGTCTGTTCATGGTTAGGTCTCTCTCTGCATGTGCCATTACCTTAGTACATATATGAGAGAGAAGGTGGTATGGTTATTAACTGTCCTCACTTGCACAGGAGACAGAGGATCCAGTAACACAAGACTGTTGTCACATACTGGGTTGGGAAACCATGTCACATGATCTGCATGTAAAGGAAGCATCCACTGGAAGTTTTCTGTTTGTCAGGTGTCATGGGACTCCTATGATGGGGCTGGTGTGCAGCTGCATAACCATTTTCTGGTGTTCCTTTGCTGGAGATGGTGGCAGAATTCCAGACATCTCATGACAGTGAGTGCTAATTTGTGATCCCAACCTAAGTGAAGCACACTGGTAAGGTGTCCCATTCCTGGAAGCAACTGTTTACTGCCACCCACATGTTGTTGACAGGTGCAGACAGTTTCAGGCACAGATAAGGGGGGAAGCCCTGCAAAGGCACATTCAGACATCTGTGTCATGTCTGTGACCTACCCTGACCATGGGCAGCATTGTCAGTTTTGCAGACCTGATTGCACACACAGACAGTGCTGCCTATGGACAGCACTATCGGAGTGTGTGGAGACATGATAGCATTGGCATTTTTACACATAAAGGTTTTAATTGTGGTGGTGTGTGCCATCACAGACCCACACTAAATTGACCTTTTCCTGATGTATGTGCTGCATACCCTCAAGCTGATGGTGGTGCCAGGTAACATCCTCAAGAATGTGACACAACACACTTGCCAGCATCATTGCAGAATTTTTAGCAGCAAAATTTGCCTGGATGAGACTCCTACCCATCTGCTGATTTATATCCACTACTGTACACACATCAGAGGTGTCTGTAAGGTGTGACAGCATTGTTTTCCACCTGTATTGCTGGCCTATGGTCTGTATGCCCAAAAAAGAAGCAGCACGCACCTCTGAAACTGCTGTGACAAGCACAGGTGGGAACATCTGTGGCTGTCATTTACAGGAGGTCTGTCTATCTCGGGGGGGGGGGTGTGGTTTGTACTCCACCTCTAGATCCACTGGGTTCCTATTATGTTTGTCAGTATGTACAGTCAGTGTGATGGACTGAGAGACAACGTCGTCATATCCTTGACTGCAACATATATCCAACTCGCTTAGCATCATTGTTCGACTTCAGCCCTTGTCCAGCTTCAGTACTAACTGTTGCCCATCTTCAGTACTAACTGTTGCCCATCACCAGTAATACCTGTAACGTACATAGCATAGTGAAGTTACAAAGGTACCAGTGTTGAATGCAGGACATGAGTGTTAGTCAGTATATCACATTTTACTCAAAGTTACTTTTTATGTTGACATGACCTTGCTGCAGACTTGAATGTTCATGTGAATACATATTTACATCATACCTCTAAACCATATCAAATTCTTCAGTAAATGGACTTGCTGGCAGGACCGATTTGTGTCCCAGAGACTCCCCATCTATGGAATAGACTTCCTCTCCATGTCAAGCAGAGTACCCCTTTATCCCTTTTTAAGCACAATCTGGATAACTGGATGGGAAATAGAAACTACATCCCTGGGATTCCACCCATGTCCATGCTGGATGGGGGCATCTGGTGCTGATTTGTCTATGCCTGAGCTAAACTCTTGGCTAGGCTTATAAGGGCCAACTTTTTATGATCAAAACAGTGTAAGAAACTTCTCTGTGTGGAAGATTTTCAGTCCATATATCTCTAGTTAATCATTCTATATTAATCAGATCAAACAATAGTAGTAGAAGTAGCGAACTTAAACTCGTCTTAATTTAAAACAAAACAAAAAATAATAATAGAATATATATAATTGTACAGCATTACTAAGTATTCGAAAGTAATCCAAGCAAGGCAGGCAGTCTGTTTCCAGTCAAAAAATCCTTTATTAAGTACACAGGCAAGCGATCCAAGTAAAACAAAAATAGAGTAATAATTTCCTCACAGGCTTTCTAAATATATATAACTTCCTCTGATCCTGACATCATCACATGCAGGGCATGATGACGTCAGCTTCATGAGGCAGACAGACTGAGCCGAGACATTCATTACTACTTAAATTTTAACTTTTACCACTCTACGGATTTAAGGCAAAAGAAAAATAAGAGACTATGGCAGCACTCCTTTGGACTGTTTTGCTTAATTCCTGGTACCGGTCTTGTGTGCTGTATTGCTCGCTCGCTTTGGAGAGACAGTGATGTTTTATCACTGCTGTATTTTACAAATGTGTACTGGGAGAGAGTGTGTAGGACAGTGATTTTTTTTCTCTGTGCATACTAGTAGTATGCTAGTTTGCAAGATTTCATGCTGTGCATACTATTAGTAACTAGTTCGCTGGATTTACTTTCTGGTATCTCATGTGCTGTATGCTCGGAGACAAGTTTAGTTTGCATTGATTTAATTGATTTACTTTATGTGCTGTATTGCTCGCTGCTGCATTGAAGTGTACTACTAGTAAAGTGGAGCGACCGTGTGTGTGTGTGTGTGTGTGTTTGTGTGTGTGTTTGTGTGTGTGTGTGTGTGTGTGTGTGTGTGTGTGTGTGTGTGTGTGTGTGTGTAAGTGTTTGTGTACATTGTGTGTGTACATTGTGTGTGTACGTGTACACAAATCTCCCAGTTAGGTATAACTGGTGGACACCACTTGTGATTCCAGGAGTAAGACGTACACACATCTTCCAGTTAGGTATAACTGGTGGACACCACTTGTGATTCCAGGAGTAAGTCGATACTTCTCAACTGTCCAAAGTTGCATAGAGAGTCTGGAATGTTTGGCTCATACGTTTGGTCTGTTCCTCTTAAAATGTGTGGTTTCTGACAAACCAGTGAGAACTGAATTCACTAAATAATTATAGCCATCTAAGTTTTAGTCTTCCTATCTTTCAGGAAACTCATGGTAACACAAAGCATTTTCAGCTTTCTAAGATTATACAAACAATGTTTAAAATGCGTCCCTGGTTTTGGGCCTTTGCCCCCTCCCCCAATACATTTTGGCTTTTTCCAGAGTTCTTGTGCTACATAGTTCTTCAGCGGGAAAGAGGTTTAGTGCTGCTTGTGCCAAGTCTGTTTGTTGTGTTAGTAGCACAACAAGTAGTGTAGTTGCCTTTGATGCAAAAGTCTGTGGGTTCTACTCCCACAGTATGTAGATAGATTGCTGGTATTGTACTGTGTTGTACTTTTAAAGCGGGTGGAGGCTGTAGTCCTGAGAGTGCCCTCTTTGATGGAGATACCTAGTAACTGTGAACTTATTATCAGTTTGTCATCCATTCCCTATTGCAATATTACTAGTTTATCTTTTTTTATGTAACATAGGCACTTTATTTGTAGATGATCATTTTTAAAAAACAGCTAAAGGCAATGTTAGTTCAGGAGCCTAAATTTAAGTATTTCAAAGGTAATGTTTTGTATGGATAGTTCTGCAATAGATTGCTTAAATATTTTCCATAGAAAATATTATTCCATAATGATGAGCTTTGTAGAAGTTATAATGAATGTATTCCTATTTGTGACAGTGGTGAGGTCTGCAGTAGGAGTGATAGATGCATTTAAGGTGGAGGTGGGATTACATCAAGGATCAGCTCTGAGCTCTTTGTTATTTGCAATGTTGATGGACAGGTTGACAGATGAGATCAGACAGGAGTCCCCATGGACTATGATGTTTGCCAATGACATTGTGAGCTGTAGTGAGAGTAGGGAGCAGGTTGAGGAGACCCTGGTGAGGTGGGGATGTTCTCTAGAGAGGAGAGGAATGAAGGTCAGCAGGACTGAGACAAAATATTTGTGTGTGAATGAGAGGGATGGTAGAGGAATGGTGAGGATGCAGGGAGTAGAGTCAGCAAAGGTGGATGAATTTAAATACTTGGGATCAACAGTTCAGAGTAATGGTGAGTGTGGAAAGGAGGTGAAGAAAAGAGTACAGGCAGGATGGAGTGGGTGGAGAAGAGTGTCAGGAGTGATTTGTGACAGATGGTTACCAGTAAGAGTGAAAGAGAAGGCCTACAAGAGGGTAGCGAGACCAGCTATGTTATATGGGTTGGAGAAGGTGGCATTTACAAAAAGGCAGGAGTCAGAGCTGGAAGTGGCAGAGTTAAAGATGTTAAGATTTGCATTGGGTGTGACAAGGATGGACAGGATTAGGAATCGGTATATTAGAGGGTCAGCTCAGGTTGGACGGTTTGGAGACAAAGCCAGAGAGGCAAGATTGTGTTGGTTTGGACATGTGCTAAGGAAGGATGCTGGGTATATTGCGAAAAGGATGCTAAGGATGGAGCTGTCAGGTAAGAGGAAAAGAGAAAGGCCTCAGATAAGGTTTACGGATGTGGTGAAAGAGGATATGCAGGTGGCTGGTGTGACAGAGCAAGATACAGAGGACAGGAAGAAATGGAAACCGATGATCTGCTGTGGCGATCCCTAACGGGAACAGCCGAAAGAAGAAAAAGAAGATATTGAATGTATTCCTAGTGTTAGCTAAACCCATATATTATTACAATTATTTGAATTCAATTAATTGCTACACTTCTCTACTTTGAAAGAACTGATTACATTTGCCAAAAAGCACTTAGTCTGTAAATCTACCTATCTGCTGATTGCCTCTTTTTAAATCCATCTCATTTATTTTCTGGTTGTAGAAGGCTGAAGTAGTTCATTTTATTTTTATAAAAAGAAATGTATTTTAGTTTTGTAGTTTGCACAAGTTCAAAGTTTGATACAAGTTCAAATATTACTTTAAATAAAGCACTTGTTCTGTTTATTTTCTGTGTAATATTTTGTCTGTTCTTCAATTTGTGTTTAAAAGTTAGTATCCCACAATTCCACCAGAGTGGGTGGGATTACATAATTATGTATGCAAATGTTGTTAATCAGCATACAGATTTGTACCTATTTTTCATGTGCCTTTGTCCAGATTTTTTATGATTTCAGGTTGAGAAGTATGATTTACGTCATGCCAACATTAAGATGCAGTCAGTATGTATAGTAATAGTTTACGCAGTTAAGCTCTTCTGACCTTCAGTCTTAGCCATTGAGACATGGGTGAGCTGGGCCAGCTCAGCGCTAATGTAAATACCATCATGGGTAATAAGTTGCACTACATCTCCTCCCAAGAGCATAAGGAATGCCTCCATGTTTGTCCTTCTTTGGAAACAGTGTAATCTTTCCCTTGTTTTGTATCTCTGTCACTTGCCATTTTGTAGGACTTCCTTTTAACACAACTGATTGTAGGTCATTGTGACAGTAACCCGTAGTGAGGTTGTGCCATCCCACAGCAGTGACCTGTCACACTTGATCCTTCAGTGATTGGCTGCATCCCATCTTCCCACCAGCTGTAATCCTGGCTGCCTTGTTGGTCTCCAACAGGATATTGTTTTCCAGTTTCTTAAATCCTTGACCTTTGGATATGCTGACTGCTGGTAGATTTAAGGGATGTATAGGTTTCCTGTTTTATTGACTCACAACGTTTCATGTCTGGAACCCATCAAAACAATGAGAGATGAAGTGGAACTTTTGTCTTCTAATTAAATTCTGCTGTGGTTATTGTGCAGGGTGACTGTTCTATAGTCAGTCTTCTTCTTTTGGCTTTTCCCGGTTAGGGGTCGCCACAGCGGATCACCTGTCCGCTCATGATTGGCAGTGGAGTTTTATGGTGTCGAGTTGCCAGCCTGGTGCCCAACCTTCCACAGAGGGCACACACACGCACACAGTCACACCTAGGGCCAATTTAGTGTCTCCAATCCACCTACTGCATGTCTTTAGGATGTGGGAGGAAACCGGAGCACCCGGAGGAAACCCACACGACCACAGGGAGGACATGCAGACTCCGCACAGAAGGCACCCCAGCCGAGAATCGAACCGGAGAACCTCTTGCTGTGAGGTGCCAATGCTAACCGCTGCACCACCGTGGCCGCCCAACAAATACCTGGTCATGCAGCAGTGGGGAAAGAGAGAAAACTTGCAATTTAAAAAGTAATCTGAGTTACAGAAACAATGAGTTTTATAGATATAAAATCATTGCTACAGATATATATCAAGTTGCGATGAGTGTATCTTTTCTACGGAGGAGCATACTCATAGTTCACAGGCCATATGAGATTGTAGTACCTTACAGCATAGTAAATTTTCGCAGAGGTTAGCCTGGAACATGGTCTACTGGCATGGTAAAATAACATCAGTGTCTGACTAAGGCATGGGTGTAGAATGTCTGAATATCTGTACTTGTGTAACAATTTGGATGATTCCATTTCAGTAAGAATATTAGCCCCCACAAACACCTTGATTGTACTTGTATGCAAAACTACCATTTACCAGCTGGGGCAAATGCAACAAATCTTTGATAGACCATAGAAATACACCTAGGAAACGTGCAAGCTGGCCTGGCTACCATGGCTCTAATGTCTGAAATACTTTTCATAATGAAAAACATACACCTTACCAGTGAAACTAAATATCTAGACTCCAAATTCACTGCACAGTAATACATGTTTTTCCAGTCAAATACTAACAAAATGGTGACCGTGCCTCAGACTTCACAGTTTTATACCCCTTTTTGCATTGTGCAGGAAGATAAGGGCTTATAACACAAATGTTTTCAGTCACCTAATTATTCTTTTGTGCATCATTGTGCTACTTGCTGTGCATGGGCACGAGAGCCAAGTAGTGTCAGGTTTTGTGCACGAGAAGCAGGTATTGTTGCATGCCATCCAACTAGGCAGTAAATGATTGCACAAAATATAATTCATGAATGGCCATGCTTCTGTACATGTTTTTCCTTTTTGATCAAGTTGCTGCCATTCTCAGTTGGCAAGGATGAAGTCTATCCTCGGTGCCTATATGTCCTGCATTGTTTGTGAGGGAAAGAAAATATTTCTTTATTTCCTTCACAAGGATCTCATGCAGTAGCTACTGGGCCATTATGATGGTCCTTTCTAGAAGGTTGATGATCCAGTATGACCTGGGCTGCCGGCTGTCTAGAGCCTTGGGTATTCCTCCATCTGTTGTGCAGTGCAGACACAGATGCGGAGATCTCAGTCATTGATGTCCTGAGCATATTGCAGGTTGGGGAAGCAGAGGTACAAAGGGGGTTTGTTTTTCAGTGTATATTTAATAAAATTTATTCCAAATAAATGCATAACTATGAAACAAGTAGCTTTACTCTGTCTTTCAGCTGTGGAGGAGATATGCTGTAGGTACCACAGGAGGATGGAAGGGCTACCAGCATGACAGGGTGCATAAGATTGCTGTTTGATTTAGGGGTGACTGCATTTCAGTCTTGTCACACTGCCATTGGCTACATGGAACATCAGTCAGTGATGCTTCTCTGCAGGTTGCACTGCAACCTGCCTTGGCAGCCCTGCAGCCAGCATCACATGTCTTAGCATGCCTGGTGCACTTCCACATAGCTGCATTACCCCAGAGGTCAGCCTGGTTCTGCTGTACTGAGGAGATTGAGAGCTGTATAGTTTTCTGCAGTTACTCCACTGTATCTGAGCTGAGCGGGCTGTGCTACACATCTACACACATGTATTAGCTTTTCTTGCACTTCACAGCGGTATTTATCTTTGCTTGATTGGTGATTCTTGATGAATTCCACCTAAAGCCTACTGTAGTTGCAATCTCCAATGAAGGTGTTTTAGGGATTTAAATAACGGAAGCAAGCTTCTTTCCATAATAAAACCAAAACACGGGGAACCGGGAAGGTGGAATAAATTAAAGAAAAGTGACAAATAAACCAGCGCACAAAAGGCTGGCCAATAAATATTTGTTGGTCGGCCCTTTATGTGGTGTTTTTGTTTTTATTTCCATAACAACTTTATATGGGATCCTTGTGCACTTAAACAGCATCTGAATGAATGTAGGCATGAGACCAACAGTGTTTTCATAAGGACTTCAAACTTTCTTGTTGGGAGCAAAGATGGGTAACGTAACTAGAATCCAGAGGTTATGATTTACTGTTAATGACCACTTCTTAAAAATGTAATATTGCTGCAAGCGTCTTTACACACAAGTACACTTTTTTTATTATGTGTGTAACTGCACCTCATGCAGAACACCAGAGACCTATTTTTCATGGGTTATTTTCTGCTTTCTATTTATTTGATAGTTTGCATTTTCAAACAGAATTTTGCATACTTTGATTCTTCTGTTAATTATTTCACTTGATCTGAAGTGGTCTCACTGGCTTTGTAGTCCTATGCTGGTGCTGTTAAATCTGTTTCTCTTAACAGTCTACACATTACGTGGGATCATTTTCTGTACTATACCCAAGTGTATCTCTTACCAATGAATCATGTAATTCACTGTATTTGCCTGTTGTTTTTAATTGTTATATAAGCTGTAAGTAGTTTACATGAGTGCCTATGCCTTCATGAGGATCAAACATGGCAGATTTTTTTCCTCAGTTTACAGTACCCCTCAAACTTCTGTTTATTTAGACCTTTACTGTCTTCTCTCCCTCTCCAAAAACTCAAATGTATTTTACAATTTAATAACTTATTTTCCTCAGCATGCAGAAACTTGGCATGTCTTACCACCTTTTTGTTCCTCTCTGTCAGGAGCAAACCCCTCTTGTGGATAGACAGTTTCCAGAGTTCAGATGAATTGCCTTGAGTAAAGGACACATAGATGAGGACAGAGTGATTTCCAGCTGCATAATGTCTCAAAATTAAGAAGGTCTGACATGTACCATTGGGTTATGAAGTCACATGATAGAGGTGATGTTCTCCCAGTTTGTAGGCGTTATTGTTCTGCTGTGCCATGGTACAGGAAACAAGTCCACGTGTTTAATTTCTGTCTTTGCACTATAAGAAAAGTCAGCAGTAGCTTAAAGCAGCAACACAGAGCTTTACACTTGCCTCCTTCTACTTCCCACTAGATGGCCCTTTCATTCAAGAAACATTGTGTCTCGTGAGGTCAGACATGGACTGGTGTATAGCACCTTCCAATGCCTGTGTGTCTTAGGAAGATGACAGTGCATCCTTTTGTTTTCCCTCCATGGATCCATTTAGTGCTGTTTTGGCAGCTCAGGTGGACCCTGACTCTTCCTTGGCTGAATGAAGTACTTCCTTAGCACACGTATTTGAAATAGCTCCCCTTGTGATTTTTTTATGTGCGGTACAGGATCCAAAGATTCTGTACCAAACAGAAAAGATCACAAGGGAGCTATTCCAAATACAGTGGTGCAGCGGTTAGCATTGTTGCCTCACAGCAAGAGGTTCTCCGGTTCGATTCTTTGCTGGGGTGCTTTCTGTGCGGAGTCCGCATGTCCTCCCTGTGTTCACGTGGGTTTTTTTCCAGGTGCCTCAGTTTCCTCCACATTCCCAATAAGTACTGCAGGTGGATTGAACATTCTAAATTGGCCCTAGGTGTTCATGTGTGTGTCTTCTGAGGAAGGTTGGGTACCAGGCTGGCAACTCGACACCGTAAAACTCTACTGCCAATCGTTCTGTGAACTGATAATCTGCTGTGGCAAACTCTAACAGGAGCAGCTGATAGAAGCATAGGATCCAAAGATCACAGCATTCCACTGCTCTGTTCTGAAGTATTTAGTCTAAAGCCGTTGTAGGTGTGTAGCAAGTGTACTCCTTGTACATCACTGACAGTTGGACTTCTGATCCTTTATGAGCCATTTTATCTGTCCAAATTGCAGTTCTTCCATGAATATATGGAATTAGAAATGTTTGCAGATCTACCTGAGTCTGGTCTTAAGGTACTCGTCCAAACTCCATGCGTGATCTGTAAAGTCTGCTTCCATGTAGCCCACTGCAATTTTGATAATGTTGAGGCTGTGACCAAGTCTGACTGCTTAGGCTTTTGCCTGCACAGGATGACTCAGCTGGGGTATTTCTCAAGGAGGACCTAAGGAAAATTGTTCATTGACCATATTTTTTAGCTTCAGAAATCTTTTTAAGAGGAAGCAGGTCCTCATCACTATGGAGAATCTCTATGATCAGGGGGCCCCTCCCTTTCTGTTCCACAGCAAGCCAACCCCAAACAAAGAAGACATGTAATCACTGCCATCAGAGAAGGACTGTTGAGTCCCTCATTCTTGCCTTCTGTGGTGCCAGCCATGTCTCTTTACAGGGTGACTCCTCTGGCCCAGTTGTAGCAATACGGATTACTCCCCAGATTTGCCTATGAAGCAGTTTTCTGAGTTTGACCCATGCTTGAAGGGCCATCACAAAATCCAGTGAGTTTAAGACATGTTCACCTTCCTTTTCCATATCCTGAGGTGTATAGGTCCTTCCCCAGAAGGGTCCTGCTGAGAGGTCAGTCTGCTGTTATATACCTCGTAGGACAGGCCCAGATTCTACTGGTGAGAGGGATCAGAGACTGTTGT
>NC_056748.1:887559608-887617108 GCF_019279795.1 Protopterus annectens | reverse complement strand
TGAAGTAATCAGGAAATCCTGTCTGACACAGCTCATAGCAAATAGCAAATAAGGGTATTTCTTTTAGATCTAGAGAAGCCCTTAACTCTTTCTGTTCTGCACTGATCAGACTCACTATCAAATACAGTGCTCCCTTTGCGATGTGTTTTACTAAACATATCAAACTATTGGAGACACCCCAAAGATCAAGGCAAAAATAGGCAATGAGCCTAAAGTACTTAAGTTGGCATAATGGTTAAAATGTTTACTTTACAAACACAAGGTGCAGGATTCTATTCTCACATGGGTAATTAGCTAAGTTTAAAATGTCTCACTAGGATAGTTAGTCTAGTGCTAACATATGAACCTATGAAAACAAAAATATATATAATAAATCTCTTTAGCCTAGTGGACATCTGCCATTAATATGCTATACAACAGGAGAAAGAAATTGCTGTCTAAGAGCAGGAAGGAACAGTCTCAGAGCTGGAAACACTCCCTCCTCAACTTAAACAAGCAAATAAGACTCCTAGTGAGTCCTCCAAAGCTAACTACAAATCCAAATTAGCTTCCCTAACTAAGGATAACCTCAAGATGTTCTTTAGTTACATCCGTAAACGCAAAGGTAAGGCCCAGATTTGCAGTGAACTCGTAGTTAATGGTACTACATGTGTAGAAACTGTGTATATAGCAAGCCTGCTGGCTGACAGGTTTAGTGACAACTTTACTCTCTTGTCCCCACTACATATACCCTAAAGCATCCCAAACACCTGTCCCCCACCTAGTATCTCCAAGGAGCAGGTCTTAAATGCCCTCTTAAAGCCCAAAAACACAGCCTCTGTGAAACCAGACAACATCACGGACTGTGTTGTACATGGGTTAAAACAGGAATTAGCGTCACCATTGAGCACGCTTTTCAATCACAGCCTAAACACTGGCTTCATCCCAGTGGAATGGAAAACCGCTTTCCACAAAGGGGATGCATCCATGGACTCCAGGACCTATAGATCCATTAGCCTAACCAGCCTTGTCTGCAAGGCAATGGAATGAATTATCATGGACCTTATTAACAAAGATATAGGAAATCTCCAAATTTTTGACCCCACCAAGTTTGGCTTTGTCAAGGGGAAATCATGCCTGTTAAACTTGGTAGACTTCTTCGAGACAGTCACCAAAGCCCTAGACAAGAACAAATCTGTGCATACAGCCAAGGGAGCCCGCAGGATTTTTTCCAGGGGGGGGTGCAAACCCAAGCCCCGCCCATGCAGCCCCACCCCTATGTTGCCCCGCCCACTCACCACCCACGCAGCCATTCCAGTCCATTACTTGGCTATTTTCTCCCCATTTGTCATAGACACTGTTCAAATCTCTCAGTGTGCATACTGTTTTATGCCTTACTTCTACAATGATTACAGATATTTGGATTTCATTTACAACTTTTATAGCACAAACACTGACAGACATTTACTAAACCTAAACAAAGCAATAGTCTTACAATGAAAACAGACTTAGCATTAAAACTTCTCTACCTTTGAAACCCGCATTCACTGAAACAACATTGAAACCCGCATTCAAAGAAAATGCATCTGGCCAGTGGCAGGGTAAGTTTACCTTTGGGCTGTTTTCAAATCATAGGCTCCTTGCACACATTTTTAGAACCGTGGAAAAGTTATTTGATTCACCTTCTTGACTGTATTAATTATACTATATAATAATTGAATTATATCCCTTGTATAATACAGCACCGCTTGTTAGAGCGTGTTTTAAATTTATAGTTCTGAACATTTTTCCTTTAAACAATGAAACAAATCATGAACCAATAATGACAACCTGCCCAATTCAGAACATTTCAACCATAAAGGGCCACTCTACTCAAACTTCTGTCATACAATCCACCCATATCAACTGATATGCAGAATCTTTGCAGAAGTAAAAGTCATCTGAATAATTCCACATTAAAGAGATCTGAAACCAGTGAAGGGATTGTTGCTAGAAAACAACTTTATATTTCAGTGTTTAATCTACAAATTCAATGCCTGCTGCCCTTAAAGAATAAATTGCCTACGTTATATTAAAAAAATGGTAAGCTGGTATATTGCAATAGGGAATGGGTGGCAAACTGAAAAACAAATTCATAGTTATTAGGCATCTCATCCAAAGGAGGACATACTCAGGACTGTAGCACTCCACCACCTTAAAATACAAATCTACATGTTGTGGGAGTAGAAAGTACAGTTGTGTACTCTTACCATAAATGTAAATGTTCGAGTGTGTTCACTGTTGCAGTCATGACTGTAGGGTTCTTCCTGCCAGCAGCAGCCCCCGATCGGCCAGAGTCCCAAAGTCTGGATAGGGCATCAGCTGAGGTTGCTTTTATCCTGACGTCAATGTGCCAGAAGATATAAAGACCTCAGCTGATGCCATTTCCCCAGTTTTTCTTGCCCCAGATGTCAGGTGCCCAAAAGGAAAAGGCTAAAAAAGAAACCACACCCAAAACCTCATCAGCCAAAATACCTCATAACAGATAATACTCAAAGAAAAAACAAAAGAGGGGGCAGGAGGGAGGGTAACCCAGACTGCAACAGTGAACACACTCGAACATCTACATTTATGGTAAGAGTACACAACTGTACTATGTCCTTCATGGTTCACTGTTGCAGTCATGACTGTAGAGTTGAGTCCCAAAGCTAAGAAAGGGTGGCTGGAGGAGAAACAGAGGGAGCGGTCACAAAACCTTGCCAAATCGCAGAAGCAAAACCGGCCCTAGATTTAGAATAGAGAGGGAGGTTGTAATGCTTAGAAAAAGTATGTACAGAACTCCAAGTAGCAGCCTCCAAAATATCCTTGGTAGGAACCCCACAAAGAAAAGCTGCTGAAGTAGCAATAGCCTGGGTAGAATGAGTCCTAACATTAACAGGAACTGGATTGCCATGGTAAGAGTAACAGAACTTGATGCAATGGGCAATCCACTTGGAAATAGTTTGCTTAGTGATTGCTTTCCCTTGAACAGTAGGAGCATACGCGACAAACAATTGATCAGATTTCCGGAAAATCTTGGTCCTGTCCAGGTATAAACGAAGCTGCCTGTGCACGTCTAAAGAGTCCAAAAGACTTTCTTCCTCACTTTGAGGATTAGGAAAAAAGGTAGGCAAATGAATAGACTGATTCAAGGCCACTGCCAAAACCACCTTGGGCATAAAGGTGGGATTAGTCCGTAGAGATACCCTGTCCTGATGAAAAATAAGGAAGGGTTCCACAGCCATGAGTGCTTGCAATTCTGAAATTCTTCTAGCAGAGGTAAGAGCTAAAAGAAAAGCATTTTTCCAAGACAAAAATTTCAAATCCGTGGAAGCTGCAGGTTCAAAAGGAGACCAGGTTAATTTCTCCAAAACATAGTTAAGATCCCAAGTGGGAGCAGGAGCCCTCATAGGGGGCCGAATATTCTTAGCCCCTCTAAGAAATTGTTTAAGTAATGGATGAGAAAAAAACGGAGGATCCGTATCGTAATGTGCGGAAACAGCAGAAGCATGAATCTTAACAGACGAAAAAGATAGGCCCGTATGTAACAACTCTGTCAGATACTGTAAAATCAGAGGAATGTTCAGAACAGCAGAATCACCACCCTGGACTTGACTCCAGGAGCAAAATCTTTTCCATTTACCCGCATAAGATTTTCTAGTGCTGGGCCGTCTAGCTTCAAGGATTACATCCAATACCTGTTTGGAAAGGGCAGAGGTGTTTACACACCCTGGATCTGCCAGGCAGCTAGATTCAGAGTTTTGACATGACTGTGCAGTATCCGGCCGTCCCGTTGAGACAGTAGATGAGGGATTTGAGGCAGAATCCAGAGAGACTCCTGAACCAAGTTCATCAGAGTGGAATACCAGAATTGCCGAGGCCAATTGGGAGCCAGTAAAATCATTTGCGGTCTATCCTGTTTTATCTTCAGAAGTACACGAGGTAGAAGAGGAAAAGGAGGAAAAGCATATACTGAGAGGTGTTTCCAACTGAATGAGAGGGCATCCATTTTCCATGCTAGTTTGTGGTAGGTCCTTGTGCAGAATGTTGGAAGATGATTCTGAGGGGATGCAAAGAGATCTATGTCCGGACATCCCCAAGCCTTTATAATCATCCTGAATATCCGAACATCCAATATCCATTCGTGTGGATCCAAAATGTGCCTGCTCAATGTGTCTGCCAGAGTGTTGTCTTTCCCTGCAGGAATTGCACTTGTAAGTCGACACTGTAGGCCAGAGCAGTGTACCAGAGAGTTATGGCTAATCTGCACAGGGGGTAAGAGTGAGAGCCCCCCTGCTTGTTTATGTACCACATCACTATAGTGTTGTCTCTCTGTATCAACAATTGTCCTGGTAGAAGAAGGTCCCTGAAGGCAATCAGGGCATTATGTACAGCTAGCATCTCCTTCAAATTTATGTGCAGGTGTATTTGCTCCTTTGTCCAAACACCCTGAAGACATCTCCCGTGCATGTGGGCTCCCCAGGCATAATCTGAAGCATCCCTTGTCAGAACTTGGTTGGCCGGTGGAGGACAAAAAGGCTTCCCCTTGTTCTGTAGACAGGTTGCGGCCCACCAAAGAAACTCTTGCTGGAGACAAGGCAAAATCGTGATCACTGTTTCCAAACTGTGGTAATGCTGAGACCATACACTCTTGAGGTACTGCTGCAGTTTCCTCATATGCAGCCTTGCATATGGTATTAGCAGAATGCAGGAAGCCATGTAACCCAAAGCCTGCAGAATTTTTCTTGCAGTCAGCTGTTTCATTGAAGCCAGGTGTCGGAAAGAAGAAGCCAGTTGCACTTTTTTGTCCGGTGTCAAGGAAGCCATCTGGGTTGAAGTACTCAGAAGAGCACCCAGGAAAATAATCCGCTGTGTGGGTACCAGATTTGATTTCTTTAGATTTAGTGTGAAACCGAGGTACTGAAAAAGATGTTGCACAAAAGCTAGATGCCAAAGTTGAGTGTCTTTGTCATCCACCTGAATAAGACAGTCGTCCAGATAAGGGTATATTTGAATCCCCTTCTGTCTGAAAAACACCATTACTGGTGCCAGGCACTTTGTAAAGACCCTGGGCACAGTAGATAAGCCAAAGGGCAGCACAGAGAACTGGTAATGCTTAGAGCCTGCTTTGAAACGTAGATACCTACTGCACTGTTGCCTTATAGGAATATGCAGGTAAGCTTCTTTTAAGTCCAAAATCACCATCCAAGCATTCTTGCCCAACATAGGCAGCAGCTGCTGCAGAGTGAGCATCTTGAATTTTGGGATATCTAGGAAGGTGTTTAGTACTGAAAGGTCCAGGATTGGCCTCCACAAATTTTCTTTCCTGGGAACCAGGAAAAGTCTGGAATAAAAACCTTGCCCTATTTCTAAATGTGGTACCAATTCTATGGCCCTCAATCCTTCCTACCAAAGGTGTTTCCTGGAGAGGAGCCCCTGGAACCAGAAAGGGAGAGTCATAAAGACTGTTTTCGGTAGGTTGAGACTTATCTTCACCTCCCTTGGGAGAGGGGGCCTATTCCTAAAATGGGACTGTGCCTTTCCCCTACCTCTGGAATGCCTGAATCTGCCTCTTTGAGACCTGTCCGAGGCTGGAAAGGACCAAGGTTTAGCTGGCCAGTGTCTGCTAAATCTAGGAGGTTGCATCTGTAGAAAATCCTTAACTGTCTGCATAGATTTGGCTTTGTCCTCCATTTTCTTCAATACCTCTTCAGCTTTGGACCCAAACAAAACATCGTGCTGCAAAGAGGCATCCAAGAGTTTGGCTTTAATCTGATCCGGCAAGTTTGTTCCTTTAACCAAGCATGTTTTCTAATAACAGTGCCAGTTGTTGCAGCCCTACAAGAAGCTTCCAAAGAAACAAAACCACAATGCAGGGTATGTTTAACCACCTGTTCAATAACATACAATAAATCCTGTAACTCCTGATTATCCGCACCAATAGACACAGCTGACATCTTTTGTTTAAATACAGACAAAAGGTATTGCTGATATGTCAGCATATGAAGTTGACAGTTCAAAGCCCTAATAGACAATGTAGCAGAAGTATAAACTTTTTTACCCCATCTCTCCAAAGCCCTGGACTCTCGGTCAAAGGGAATAGGATTTTTAGCAGAGGCCACTTAAACACCCTTATGACCCTGAGAAATTGTTTCTGGATCAGGCGAAAGATTCTTA
This sequence comes from Protopterus annectens, assembly GCF_019279795.1. Lineage (NCBI taxonomy): Eukaryota > Metazoa > Chordata > Ceratodontiformes > Protopteridae > Protopterus > Protopterus annectens. The sequence goes on along the minus strand of NC_056748.1, from coordinate 887,610,934 downwards.
AAAAGAAACGTGTGAGAATCTGGAACCCTATAATACCTATCCGGTTTGACAGGGGCAGGGGGAAACGAATCAGGAGAGAGAGAAGCTTCCGAAAAAACATCATCAACAATGTCCAATACAGGGGGAATAGCCAGAGGCCTATGCTGTGGGAGAAGAAGAAAATCCCTAAGCCTTTTCTTAGATTCAGAGAAATCCTGCCCTTCCCAGTGAAAATGCACCCTCATATCATGTAAATTTTCACCAAAAAAATAATCCTCAGGAGGAGAGGCTGAAGGAAAGGAATCTTCAGCATCAGAATCCTCATAAGGAGGAAAAGAATAATCCTGCTCAAGGGAAGAAGCAGAATAAACAGAAATTTGGTCTGAAGAATCATAATCGGACTGTAATCTAGGCTTCTTGTCAGGAGGGGATGTGAACCCCTGATCATAGTCAAAAGATCTTCAGCCATCCTAAGCATCTGCCTCTGAGGCCTAGGACCCTGATCAAAAGGTGCCTGTGCTTGCCATTTCACTGTAGCTAGAGCCTTAGACTTTGTCTTTGAATGTAAAAATGAATCCACATTTACAGGAAGCTGCGAAGGCTAGAGAACTCCCTCAGAAGCCGGTACCTGCCTACCGGCTCTGGACCCAACTGAGGGAGCAGTATCCGAAGGTCCAATCCCTGGCAATTCTGAAGATCCCCATCAGCTCCACACCAGAGTTGGTACAGGCAATTGGTTCAAAAGAGGCAGACGACAGGGGCTGCAAAGGCACCTCACTAACAACCGTCGAACCAGCGACTGGCAATAACTGAGTAACATCCTTTGATGTGGACATCGGAGGCCTATCTGCATCCTTGCACCTCTTACACACCCCAGAAGCCAGAAAAGAATCTGATGACATGTTATAATTAAACCTTTTTCCAAAATAGTAAAAGGCAAAGTTATATCTACGCCTAATAGTACGCCGATTAAATCTAGCACAAAACACACAATTAGCAACGTCGTGGTCAGGACCCAGGCAGGGAATACAGTAAGAGTGAAAATCCCTATGAGGTATTTGCTTCCCACAAGAAATATAATTATTAACTTTTTCTGACATCTGACTGGAGCAAGAAAAAGACCTCCCCAACGGGGTACTTATCTTTATAAAATGAAAATCCTGGGATTAAATCCAAAAACAACAGGAACAGGCCGACCGGCATCAGTGAACTGCAAAGGGCACCGCGCGGCAAGAAAGACTGGGGAAATGATGTCAGCTGAGGTCTTTATACCTTCTGGCGCATTGACGTCAGGATAAAAGTGACCTCAGCTGACGCCCGATCCAGACTTTGGGACTCTGGCCGATCGGGGGCTGCTGCTGGCAAGAAGAACCCTACAGTCATGACTGCAACAGTGAACCACGAAGGACATCCTATAGCCTTCTGTATCAAGATGCAAGTATGCTACCTGCTGTACTGCTTTAAAAATTCTACACCACAATAGTGATAACATTTGCTAAACAAAACAGTTGCACATTTTAAGCAGGCTTAGCATGAGCGGCAGTAAATTTCTCTTCCCTTGAAGCTCACAATTCCTTGAAAATGCACTTGAAAATAAAATCCACCTGCTAACTCTAACTAGGGCATTTCACTCTCTCTCTCACACACACCTCAACCTCTTAGTGCAAGAAAGCTGGACAAAGCCTAAAATAAATAGGAACAGATTATAAATATTGCTGTCATGAACTAAGAACATTGCTAGAATCTGCACCTGCTTCTGACAAAGTACCTTCTTGATGACACACAGCACAAATATATATTTGTGCAGTTATTCAAACCCAGATGACAGGTGCAGACCTCATCAATGACTTTTAATCAGGAGCCCACCTTTCCCTTTGTAGAAATGAAATATTTATTTTTAGCATGTGCACAATTAAGGAATCAATGTGAGAAAAATCCACATAAAAAATAGCAAGATGTGAAATAGAAATCAGTTGACATATATATGGGTGCATGGCAACACATCAAAACATCTAAATATCTACAAAAATATCTAATGTACGAAATATCAACAGTTAAAAGCAATCTAAGCACAAAGAGAAATGTAGGCATTTTGGCACAGTCCTATGATGAATACAGATGCATGTGCTAACTACAGTGACTGATTAGGTTCAATATTCACACTCACTTACTGATCTACAGATAGAATAACAGGATTTAAATTAACATGAATTTTCTGATGGATGTGAAGTCTGAAACTCAAATGTTTGTCATTTTCTGACTTTGGTCTTCAATGATTTGCCAGAAAACCACAATTTTGAGAAACAGATAAACATATGAGGGAAAAATATGGACATTCTCTGAAAATCTGGACAGGCACACACTTCCTGTAACATACATTGCGTTAGTTAGCTCCTGACTAGTAATGACATCCGGCACAGAGTGCAAGGTGAACTTGGGAGTTCAGCAAGTTAAAGCAACATAAATCAGGAGATTACCTAGTCAAATGCCCACAGTGGGGCTTTTATGGAAATGTGAGACTTTGCACTAGATATGGGTAATTACTATACTGGACTTTACTCAAAGTTGCATCTTTTTCTTCAGAAAATGTGTATTAATTCACATTCTCTTATTTTCTCAACATTTTCAAGTTATTAGTGCTAATGGTTTAAATGGGTCAATGACTGCCCCTAATTTGTTGAGCACTACGCCATCAACAAATAATAAAATAAATAAGTAAATATCTGTAACAGAAAATACATGAATGGTCCAAGAGAAGTTTTACCTGCAATTAAAGCATTTTAAATTAGAACATATTTTGGTGAGAGCCCACGAGATGGTGGTCCATATTACACTTCAACCAAAATGTTCGATTCTGTTCCCTAAATGGTAAGTGCAGCATACCTGCAGGCAGGAGGTGGGGTGCTGAATGATGAAGCCAGCAATAAAACACAGTTTCTCTGCTGCCTTTCACCACCATAAATGTATGAACACCAAACAAAACACACCTGTCTACGACTACAGAATAGTGTTTTCTCCATAATGAAATAATGCCTCGTGGATTGGTCACTTATGCTCAGTGACCTCCCCACCCAGCCTCTGGCTAAGTTCTCCCAAGATGACAACCACCACACTAAAATTTTAGAGGAAAAGCACCCCATCCGTAAAACATGAAGGGAATACAGTTCCAAACCTGTATTGGTTTTCCAGAAGTTGGTCAAGAAACGCACAATGCCCAAAAAAAATAACGAGTCATCACAACCTACGAGATCATCTCTATGACATTTTTAACACTATTTTACCTGTCTGTCAGCATCAGCAAGTAAAAATCCCAAGATTGCTTGGCAAAATCCCCAAATCAGTCCCCAAAATCCCAAGATCTTGGCAAAAATCCCAATGAGTGAGAGCACTGGCTACCACTACCAGGAACTGATGCGATTGTTTTTTTTTCCGCGCACTTTTGTGATTTAAATTACGTAGCGTGCGGCACATTGAGTCAGGTGTTGCAGCTGTAAAAGTGGGAGGGTGCTTCCCTCCTCCTCGCCTTATGGGATGCAAAGGGCGTTCTTAAACAGGAATGCCCTTTCTTTAAAAAAAAAAACAAAAAAACATTTTTTTAAATTAAAATAAAATTAATTTCTCGGACAGCCGATTCCAGGGGGGTGCAAGTGCACCCCCTTGCACCTGCCTGCGGGCGTCCTTGCATACAGCCTACCTAGACTTAACTAAGGCCTTTGATGCAATCCCCCACTTAGGCATCATTGATAAACTCACCCAGCTGGGTATCAACCCATATATTATCAGGCTGGTTGCAAACTGGCTCACTGATAGAACTCATACGGTCAAAACAGGGTACTCCACCTCCATCAGACCCGTAACCAGTGCTGTTCCACAGGGATCGGTTCTGGGACCCATACTGTTCAGAATCTACTTCTCCGAAGTGAAGGCTAAAACTAAAGGACTGTGGCTGACAAAGTTTGCTGATGACTGCAAACTGGGAGCGATCATTGAAACCCCTAGTGATGTCAACATCCTGCAAGATCGACTGGTGCTAAAGTCATGGTCTTAAACTTAATGCAGAAAAATGCATTATCATTCCCTTCGGCAAGGGGGGGGGGGTGATCCTGCAAACTACCACATCAATAGCAGTACTGTAAGCACACAGTCAGCGGTGAGAGATCTGGGCACAGACGTTGACAGCAACCTTAAGTTCAGTCAGCATGTCTCCACATCTGTAAGAAGTAATTTTCTTGGGTGGCAAAAGCCAGGGTACCTTTTTGGCAAGGCTTATATAGGCCCTAGGGCCAATAGCCTAGTACCTACCTATGAAGGGCATTTTATATTGCTCATCTCATAAGTAAGGGCATTGCCTCCAGAAAAAAAAGAGGTTATAACCCTCCTGTACTCTTCCCTCATCAGGCCAATAATAGAGTACAATGGTCCCTTTGGTATGTACCCTACCAAATATCTGTAGCATTTGGAGAGACCACAAAGGTTCCTTACAATGAAAATTCAGGGTCTTCAACATCTGTCTTATGTGGACAGACTGAAATCATTGTCACTTTACTCTGTCATACAGACTGCTCAGAGGCGACCTGTGCCTTGCATATAGAGCAATCTCTGACCCAGCTTTGATGAAAATGCTGCACATTTCACAAGTCAAATGGCACACTGGTCTCTCGCTCAAAGGACCTTAACCTGGTATGTGACATCAACAGAACTTGCTGGAGAGACAGATTTGTCTCACAGAGGTTGCCTCACCTTTGGAACAAGCCTTTCGTTGGCCCTTTGGACAATTGGATGGGTAACAGGAAATTCACTCCATGGGGTTCCACCTGTGTCCGTCTTGGACTGGGAAAATAGGTGCTGATTTTAGTGTCTGCTTGAACCAGACACCCTTGGAAACACTGGTTAAACTTGGCCAGGTTTGTAAGGGCCCTGGGGTCATTAACCTAGTAACCTCTATGAACTACCAAGTGGGGCTGAAAGTTTTATCCATGTGTTCACTGTCCTACTGATTCTTTGAGGGCAATTTTTGTCTTGCCTTCCAGGCCATTAGGAATATGGTTGTTCACTTTTTTTTTTTTTTTCAATTTCTCCAAGTCTTTTGGGTTTCTAATGCCATGACGGGAATGGACCCCATTCCTCAGTCAAAGTATGATTAAAGTTCATGAAATTAGTATTGTTTCAACCTTTGATGTTAGCCAGAAGTTCTCTTCTTAGCACCCGCAATGTGCCCAGTAATGACTCCTGCAATTTGTACGGAGTTACATGTATCAGTAGCATATCTAAGTACTATCGTAAATTCTTTTTTATAAGACCCTTTATTCCTACTAATGTCTGGGTATTCTTCTGCCACAATGCCCTTTTTACTGTTTGCAAATCTTGGTATTTTATGACTTTGTGTCTCTCTCCGTAAAATACTATAGTCACTGGGTGTAGCATTTGCAGTGATCAATGCTACTTTTTTCTTCTTTTCATGGACTAATATATCTGGTTTTATCGCATCAGTTTTTTGAACTGTTGGTAATGGGTGATTACATGTAATATAAACATCATTTTCTATAATGCTTTTGTGGCTTATGTTTCCAGTGTTTCTCAGCTACTTCAGTATTATAATATTATGTTTGCTCAATTCCCTGTGCGACAGTCTTGCCACATTTTTATGCCTTTCAGTATACAGTCCTTCTGCCATTAGTATATCACAACCAGCAACAAGATGTGCGACTGTGTCCAATTCTGTTTTATAAAACCTACATTTGTCTGTTTCTCCTACATGTTCAACAGACTTTGTAAAACAACGTGTATGTAGTCCACTGTCTTGGGCCGCCAGTATTAACCTTCTGTCTTTTGGTTTAAATTCACCTCTCCTTAACCATTCCTGCATTTAATCCTGATCAACATGAGGTTGTTCCAAGAGTTTTCTATAGTTGCAAGTATATTTATGCATTTTCCACATTTCCTGCATTTTCATCTGATTCTTCACCTTATAGGTTCATAGGTAGATATACTAGGCTATCTGCCCTAGGGCATTTATAAGCCTAGCCAGAGTGTATTTGGCTTCCGCCTCCCTATTAGATTAGCCTACTGTGCCTCTGTAAAGTAGGTCACAGAAGGTACCCTTTTAAGATTAGTTTACTGTGCCTCTGTCTAGCAGGGACACAGGAGAGATCCCAGGGGTGAATTTGTGATTTCCCAGCCATGCGTCCAAATTTTGCTTGAAGAGGGTCAGCGAGGGGCTATGTCTAACATGAATTGGGATTCTATTCCAGAGTGAGGGGAGCCTCTGGGAAATGAATATGTCCCTCCGGCATGTCCTATTTATTTTTGTGCTCAGGTTTAGGTCCCTGGAGCATGTAGCTCTAAGGGACTTGGATTTTCTGAGGTGGAGCATGTCCATTAATTCTAGGTTTGACGTGGCTTTGTACGTCAGGCATAGATCGCCTCTGAGTAGGTGGTAAGCAGTTGAGTAGAGCTGGAGTTTCTTTAGTCGAGCTGCATAGGACATCTGTTTGTAGCCCATGATCCTCTTGGTGAGGTACTTTTGGGGTCTCTCCAGTTGCTGCAGGTGTCGGGTAAGGTACATCCCAAAAGGGGCATTGTATTCAATTATGGGCCTGATGAGTGACGAGTAGAGGGGCACAACGACCTCTCTTGATCTAGATGCGAACCCTTTCGTGATAAGGTGGGCTATATAGAAGGTCTTTCTAACCACTTTGGCAACGTGATTATCAAAGGAGAGATTACTATCTACGTTGGTCCCCAAATCTCTAATTACTTCTTCCATACTTAATGGATTACCACCTATGTGGTAATTTGTGGGCATCTTGTTTTTCCCAAAGGGGATGACTATGCACTTTTTAGCATTTAGCTTGAGGCTGTGGCTCTGGCGCCAAGCATCCGTCTCTGTGAGACCCTTTTGGAGGATGCTTGTGTCAGCTGGAGATTCGATTATGGCCCCCAGTTTGCAGTCATCTGCGAACTTTGTCAGCCATAATCCCCCCGTGTTAGCCTGAACCTCAGAGAAATATATACCGAACAAGAGAGGTCCCAGAACTGAGCCCTGTGGGACGCCACTTGTAACTGGTTTGGATTCGGACATGGCACCTGCGATTCTGACCATGTGGGTTCTATCTCTGAGCCAGTTTGCAACCCATCTTGTGATATAGGGGTTGATATTTAAGCTGGTAAGCTTATTTATGATGCCCGAGTGGGGTATTGTGTAGAAAGCTTTTGCGAGGTCCAGGTAGGCTGTGTGGACTACCTTGCCCTCATCTATGGCTTTGGTAACTGTTTCAAAGAAATCAACTAGGTTTAAGAGGCAAGATCTGCCCTTAACAAAGCCAAATTGGGTAGGGTCCAGTGTCTGGAGGCACCCAATGTCTTTGTTTATGAGTTCCATGATAATACGCTCCATAGCTTTACAGACCAGACTAGTCAGGCTTATGGTGCGATAGTTTCCGGGGTCCGTTGTGGCACCACCTTTGTGGAGTGGGACCACTGTAGCTGTACGCCATTCTTTGGGTACATATCCTGTAGTAAGGCTAAGTTTGAACAGTGACTTAATGTGAGGGTTCAGTTCTTCTTGGAGCTCATGTAAGACACAGCCTGGGACACCGTTCGGTCCCATAGATGCTGTGTTTTTTGCTTTGGAGAGGACAGCTTTCACTTGTGCATCTGTGATGTCAGGGAGGTTACATTCAGTTGGGATAGGCGTTTGCTCCTTTGGGGGGAAGGGGGGGGAGAAGTTTGCGTTGAATCTGTCTGCCAGGATGTTGGCTATGTCTGTAGGTTCGGTATATTTTGTACCGTTATGCAACAATTCAGAGCATATCTGGGAGTTTCCGCCCATGTTCCTGGCATAACTAAAGAAGGGCTTGTGATTATCTTTAGTGTCTAGGGTAATTTTTCTTTCGAAACTGGCCTTTGATGATTTTATGAGGGATCGAAGTTTCTTGCTAATACTGATCAGAGATGCCTTCCCTTTTTGGGATTTTGCTCTATCATGTAGTAGCTTCCTCCTTCTGTTGTATAGCTTATTTATGACCAGGGTCCACCAGACCGGTCTCCTGTTTTTGGAGGAGTGAGTCTTGGTTTTATTTGGGATAGCACAATCCATGCATTCCTGCAGGTGCTCATAGAATGCAATTGTAAAGGATTCTGCAGATTGGGCTGTATTATCCTCTGGCCCAGGGGCTTTGAAGGATTCCACCTCAGTCTTGAGAAGTGCAAAGTTGGCTTTTGAGAAATTCTTTACAGTGATTTTCTTGGCTGGGGGTGGGGAACGGGATATGGATGTCCAGGAAAATTTGTTTATGGTCTGATCTTACCAATGAGGGGTTTACCTCTGGTGTGGAACATAGAGTCCCCATGTTGGTGATGACCAGGTCCAATGTGTTGTTCCCTCTTGTGGGAGTGGTGACCAGTTGTTCCATTGCGTTAGAGTTTATAAATTCAAGGAACTGTTGGGTGAGGGTGTTTGGGCTTGAGCAGTTTTCCCAGTCAATGTTTGGGTAGTTGAAGTCACCCAATAACATAGTGTTTGGAGAGACCTTCATATTCTCCAGTGTTCTCAGGAATGCGAAGTGGGGTTCCTGTAATAGGGATGGTGTTCTGTAGCAGGCTACAAACTGAAAGGCAGTTTTGCCCGCTGTTAGTTGCACATGGATGGTTTCCGATGCTTCGTGCAGTGCCACTAACCTGGAGGTGTAGGTATCTTTGATGAATATAGATACTCCCCCTCCTTTTGTGCTTCAGTCCAAGTTTTGGGGCCAAAACGCATGGTATGAGTTATAACTTGGTAGTGCTGGGGTCCTCTCAGGAGCCTTGAACCAGGTTTCTGTTACTGCACAGACATCGATTTTCTCCATACTGAGGAGAGTCTCGAGTGCGTGCATCTTGAGGTTAGACTTCAGGCATTGAGCAGCATCACCTTTAGTTTTTTATCTTTGGGTTGTCTATGGAGGTGGGTTTGTCCTTTGAGCCTTGCCTAAAAAAGGCACAATGGGGGTGGCAAGAGCCTTGGCCAGTATACGAAAGCCTAAGGGTGACAGGTGCAAGCCGTCCCTAGCAAAGCAACGTGGCTTGTCGAGCATGTCATCCCAGGCTGACAGACAATGGATCCCCTTTGAATGACGCCAATAAATTAGCCAATTGTTGAAACTGATCATTTTGTGTTTATACTGTGACTTCTGTCTTCTTTTGTTTTGTTTTTTGGCACATTCAGTTGCTGCCTGATTTTTATCTACTTCTGGTTTGATTTCCATTTCTGCTTGATGCTGATATGCTTCTGCTAAACTAAGCACGGAAGTCATCTTAGACTTATTCTCTTCATGTTTTAAAACTTTCACTACGTTTTGGTCTTGTGAGGTCAGCAGATATGTATGCAGTCCTACAATTGCAGATCTATATATGTAATCAATTTCGAGGAGGCCCATACCTCCTCCAGAACTGGGAATCTTGATATGCACTGATTTTTATAAATCATTTGATGAGCATGAAACATCCTTCTTGTTTTTCTGTCCAACCTATCCAGCACCTTTTGGGGCCAGTCAATCACTTCAAAACTGTAAGTTAGGACAGGAAGAGCAAATTGGTTTATAGCTTGGACTTTGCTCCTAGATGTCAACACTGTTTTCAGTATTAATTTAGGTCTTTTAAAATATTCCTCATTAAGTTTTATTTGCATTGGTTAATTTTTTTTTTTGAGCCTTCATCAATTCCCAAATATTTAGACACTTCCTTTTGCTCAAGTTCTTTTATATCACATTCATGTCCCAAACTGATGTTTTCTTGGTGCTGCAGCTTTCTTGCTTTAAAAGATGCTTTTGCACATTTATCAAGAACAAATATCATTCTTATGTCAACTGAAAAAGTTTTGACCACTTGTTGTGCTTTCATTTCCTCATCTGATGAAGTATACAGTTTTAAATTGTCCACAAAAAGTTAAGAAGTCTTTAGACTTTGTTTTATTTCTGGGAGCCAAATTGTAGCTATGACCTAATCTATTAAGTCTGCGGTGGTGGTGCTGCAGTAGCATTGTCACCTCACAGTAAGAAGTTGTCCTGTTCGATTCTCAGCTAGAGCGTCTTCTGTGTGGAGACATGCGTGAATGGGCGTACCTTCGTTGAAGGTTGTGCATCAGGGCCGGCAACTCGGCACGTAAAAATCTACTGCCAATCATTAGTAGACCGGAGTTCCACTGTGGCGACCCCTAACCGAGAAAAGCCGAAAGACACAACAACAACCTAATCTATTAAGTAGATTACTTATGGGTTAAGGGCAAGACAAAAGAGCATCGGTGAGAGAGAGTCGCCCTGGAATATTCCCTTTTGAATTTTTATCCCTGGAATAATAATTTGTCAATTATCATGGCTTAATTGCAGAGTGATTTGCCACTGTTTCACGGTCGCTGTAATGTAATCGATCAGAGTAGGGTATATCTTATACATTTTTTAAGCACTCTTTCAGCCATGAATGTGGGATACTGTCAAATGATTTTTTGTAGTCTATCCATGCCATACTTAGATTCTTCCCCTTTTTGCAGTTCTCCATTAACAACAAGTGATCCTTTGTTCCATATGACTTTCTTTTATCACCCTTTTGTTCTATTGCCATGATTCCATTGTAATCTAAATGCCTGTAAACTCTGTCGGCATCAGTTCCAGTGTTTAAGTTTATAGGTTGTTGAAGGCAAGTTATTGGCCTATAGTTTTTAGGATGTCTTGCAGGTTCACTTTTAAGTAGGAGCATTGTTTTTCCTGTTAACCAGGTTGGTGCCTGTTCGGGGTGCACATACAAATAGTTCCCATTCATAGCTAAATCTTCATGTAAAGATGTTGACTTTTAGCCAGAAGTTAGGTACTGCATCTGGGTCTAGGGTTTTCCAATTAGGAGTTTTTCTTAACTTTGTTTCAATCTCTCTGGTCGTTACTTCATCTTATTTCATATCCTGCACCTTTAAACTTCTTATTTTTTCTTTTACTTCTTCTATCCATTTAGCATCTTTGTTATGTTTCACAAAATTTCAATAGATATTTCTCCAAAATATCTATTTCCTCTTTTTTTTGTGGTGTTTCTTTTCCTCTTGCCTCGTTTCCCAATTCTCTGTAAATCTTTTCTCGGTCATTAATAAATTGCAAAATTTGTAATTTTCCTCTATTTTTCTGCATATCTTCTAAGTTTTTCTGCCATTGCTGATATTTTTAATTTATTATTTGCAATAGTGCACGATAGATACTGATCTGTTCTGATACTGCATATTACTTTTATCACGTCTATCTTTGAGTATTTTTGTTGCTATCTTTCCTCTTCTATACTCTTCTAACAGTGACACTTCTTGTCTTAATTGCTTTATAGTTTTCTCTATTCAGTACTTCTGTGATGGCATTTGATTTCTCCCTTCCTTTCCCTTACAGCCTTGAGTTTTTGTGGCAAGACTTTTTGTTATTCATTTAGCTGCACAGTATTGTATCCTATTTACTTCTGTTATATTGCTTGAATCTCTATGAACAATCCTAATTGCTGTGTTCATTTGTTTTATCAAACTTCTAATTTTTTAGGTTTTATTGACTGTTTCTTTCATTGATCTTAATATGTCTATCTCTATTAAATCAAGAAATTCTTCTCTTCGATCATTTTCTTATAAACCGAGGGCACATTCTTTATTCTCCATTTCCTGCAGGCATTCTATAGAAAATTCCAGAGCATCTTTCTCTGACCCATTCTCTTTGGTTTCATCCTGTGTCATCCATTGCTGTTTCATACAGGAACTCCCTAGCCTATCACTCCATAACACTGACGGTCAGAGTTGCCACAGTTTCCTGTTCCTTTCCTTGCTCTGGAACTCCAACTGAAATTTGTACTTGTTTCCTGTGGAAGGCTCCAAAGTATCTTCCTATGGCATCTGATCAGATGTTTCCTGCTCCATTTGTTTCTCCTTAATTTGGGGATCTATTGCTCTATCCTACTGTAATGTCATCAAAATTAGATTTTCTACACCAAATCCTTTACTTCACGAGTAATCCCTAACCTCCGTTTCTATTTCTTTAACTTCTCCATTGTTAATCCTCTTTTCTACTTTTCCTCTTTGTTTTCTTATTTTTTGTATTTTAAAGTTTTCCATATCCATATGCATTTGCCTGTATTTCTCTTCAAATATCTTTGGTGCTGTTCTTTTTGTATTTATTAGTTTTGCTTTCTCCTTTGAATAGATATTGCACCATATTAAATCTTTGTTTCCCATGTCCATATTTCTTCATCAGATGTCTCCTGCTCCTCCTGTTTCTCCTTACTTGGAGAACTTGTTCCATCTTGCTGTGATGTAACCTGTGTTAGACTTTCTACACTAAATCCTTCACCTTGTATGTATTCCATAACTTCGGCTTTACTAATCTTCAGTTCTACATTCCCTCTTTGTGATCTTATTTTTTGTATTGTGAAATTTTCCATATCTTGATGCCTTTGCCTGTACTTCTCTTGGAATATCTTTGGAGCTGCTTTTTTGTATTGATTAATTTGGCTTTTTCCTTTACATAAATATTGAACCATATCATATCTCTCTTTCTTTCCCATGTCCATATTTCTTTTTATACCTTTCAAAAATGATTTTGTTCTTTATATTTTCTCACTTCCTCAGTTGCTTCTTTTTCCAAACGGCCGAAGGTTTCTTGGTCTATATGTTTTAATGAGCACAAATTTTTATTTGAAGCTTCTGACAGTTTTTCATGTGCAAGTATTTTTCTTTCCTATAATTTCTCTCTTAATCTTTTTGTGCATCTTCTGTCTGGAAATTCTGGGCTTCTTGTATAATAGTAATGCATAATTTCTTATCTTCAGTAGTCCATTCTGTCATCTTTATAGCTTTTTTTCTGGTCTTATCAATTTTTGTGATTTTTTTTTTTTTTTTTTTTTTTATGGACTACTACTTCCTTCTAGTCTATAACATGGGGGCTGTCCTCCTCCTGGGCTTGACCTGGCCCCATTGTAGGAATGTTTCCATGTCTTGAGGATTCTACACTGTCATTTTTTCCATTCCTGGCAGCAGTATGATTACCAGGACTGTGTACTTTTTTATCCTGGGTCTTGTGCATCCAGCCATATTTTTTATTTTTTAACCTACTACTGTCCATGACATATCCTATATAAAATGCAGTCTATATATCAGTGTCATCTTGGTGATATTTTATGAAAAATGGGGTCCACTTCATGAAGATACTCACCAAGACTTGAGGATGAATTCAATTCCAGCAATACAATTCTCCCTTGCTTGCTGATTTATCATCTCTCCATTCGGTCTAAGACCTCTTATGTCTCCACGCATCAAACCGACTAGTGTACACTAAAACCAGAAATCTGGACCTGCTTCATCAGATAAATAGGTCATGTTAGAGAGAGAGACTTTGTTGCACAATGACTGTCCTTTCTCAGGAAAAAATGTCATGTCAAGATTGAGCAGTATGACACCATCTTCCTTTAAGAAGGAATTAGACAGTTGGATAGGTATTCATAAATTCGCCCCAGGTATGACTTGCCTGAATGCTTCTTGGTAAAGGTAATAAGGTCTAAGGGTTGGTACTGGCAAGGTGTAAAAGGAAGCAATGCCCAGGTGCCTTGATTCTAAGAATTAGAATTGATTCCATGATTCTAAGAAGTATTTGCATCCGCGTGCGTGTGTGTGCATGTGTGTGTGTTCCATTAAGTGCAGAATTGAAAGTGCTGTTGTGTTTGTCATGCTGCTTGTTGTTGGGAAGCTTACTAGTTCACAAGAGCAGACCTCTACATTATGATTATTAAGAAAGAGTACATCTGAATGTATGGACCATTTGTGCATACAGTTCTCATGAGTTTCTAAACCAAGGTAAGGATGTTGGAATCAGCTCTTCCCAGTATTTTTTCTCACATATAATGCAGGCGATCTTCAGTCCTCCAAGGATTTGCTGATTATTTCTACAGAGTGACTAACAGTTTCCTGTAAATGGACCATTTTCTTAATAAGATTTGATTGCATGGCCTTGAAAATTGACTTGTGGATTCAAAGTAGTAATTGGAGCTATCCCCAGGCCCTAGTAAATAATCGAGATAGTTTTTTTTAGTATGACCTATTAGCTCTGGAGTGACTTTCCTTTATGAGGTATTTTCTTGTTAAAATATCCCAGTGCTGAAACTCCTGCAACTCTGGTACTTTTAAATTCTTAGCACCAGCAGCTTCTTGTTCATTTAGTTTATTTTATCAAAATGAACAGTAGCTGGGAATATGTTAGTGCAGTGAAACGAACACAGAACATTTTATTTTTCTCTCGTATTGCTTTCATTTTTATTTGTTAGGGTGACATATTAATGTAATGGACAGCAAAAAGCCACATTTTCTTCTTATTTTCTGTGGTTTCATCTGTCAACTCTCTGACGTTCTTCCTCTGCATCATTGCATTGTCCTTGAGAGGGGGGTTATTTGCATATCCTTCTGAGTGTTTATTCAAATGAAGGTGACATTGTGTGTGAAAGTTAGCTGACAGCCAGCTGTTTTTCACTTAACTCCTTACCTTCCACATCATGTAAGAGTTAAACTTAAATGTATCCTGTAGTGCTAAGCTTGAAGATAAACTCGTTCTTGAAACAGTGTTGATTTTGTTAAGCTAGAAAACTTGTGATATTTTGAGTCAGGCAAAGTATAGCCCCACAAGATTTTTCCATGGTGCACATAGTTTGAAAGTAGAAATTTGAATTTTAACCAGACGTGCATATCAAGAAAATTCCTAAGTGCAACGGTTGGACTAAATGAATATTATTTTGATAACAGTAAGAAACTGTAGACCTGTGAACATTCAGATCAGATAAAAGGTTTATGTATATGGTCATTGTTAACGTGTTAGAATTCTGAAATAAATGTTAAGTATTCAGTTGCATTATATCTAGGGAAAGCATTTAAATGGATATGTATGGATTTGCCAGCAGGAGCCCTCCTGTGATTAGGGTCATTTTTTTGTTTTCCATTTTCCTGAAGCTTCTATACTTGGGAGCCCAGATGTCCTGCACTGCTGCATGCCTGATTGTCAGATGTCACACTGAGATTAGATCTAGCCCCTGAGTTTTCCAGTTGTTTTATTAACTTTCAGTTTGTTTTTTGATCCTGCCATATGTTGTGCAAGTTTTTGTTCAGTGCGATCCTGCCATATATTGTGGAAGTTTCTTTGTTCAGTGCTTGAAGCAGTTAAGCCTTCAGAATGTTTTTAAGGCTACTGTATAACAAAACAAGACTTGACATCTTGCCTTGATGTAAAATAAGTGCTGGAACATGACAGCCAGACTGGACTTCAACATGAAGATCCTGCTTGCAGACCCAGGGCATGGCAGACAAATTTTAAAGGGGTGAGAAAATAATGGAATGGCAGGCCTTGGGCACACCCATCCATAAGATAGATTTGTTGTGGAAACAGACGTCTAGTCCCAGTGTGCCATAATCTTGTCCTCAGCACATCTTTCACTTTGCAGAACAACAAACTGCATTAAGTAGATGCATGTATATCCATGGAACAAGCACAAAAACCACAAACTACTGTGAAAACTAAAAATGAAGTCCAGTAAATGGCAGTCCCAGTGAAAATGTTTATTATATGAAGTGTTTTTCGTTTGACAAATTTTTCAAACTTCATCAAATAAAATACACATTATTAGCACCATGTTTAAAAAGGCTACCAAGGAAACTGTGTGATCCAGCACACCCAGTCATGGTAAGTCCATATAAGGTAGACCCACCCGCTATAAATGTTTTCATTTAACCATAAATATACCATAAAGCAACAGGAACAAGTCTGTAAGGATTCATGGTCCTTTTTGGGGAAAAATGAATGAGTTGGAGTTCAGTGAGGGCCATGGATTCCTAACAATTGATGTGAAGTATCTATACACATTAATCCAACATCAGGAAGGCATTGAGTGGGTTAGCTTCATGTTAAGAATGAAGGGGGCTGTTCAACCTGGTAGAAGAGTTACTTGATATTATTCTTTCAAACAGTTATTTTTTGTTTGACAAGGAGTATTATCTCCAAAAAATAGGGGTGGACATGGAGTCCCCATGTGGAGCTAGCTTGGCAAACATGGTGATGGCGCACTGCGAATGCTATTCACCGGCCTTTGTTTTTTGTTTTTGCATGCACATCCCTGGCATCCATCTGTGGGGTTACTTTCTAGATTGTAGGTCTTTCCAGTCACTTCAGCATGAGTACACATTCCATTGGCCTAACCCCAAGAAATTTCCCTCTGAGTCGCCTAGTTATCGCTTTGTTTTTGGACTTTGGACCAAGGAATCTTCTTCCTTGGCCTTTCCCATCAGAGATTGATGGCTATTGTTCAGGAGTGTATGCCAGGTCTTCCATAGCCAGTGTCTGCATTTCATGCTTTAAATGTCGGTTGTTTCAGGTCTGGTGAGACCCTTGTGGATATAAAAAAATGCACTGCTAGGAAACACTTATGCTGGCCATCTCAGATGCAGGCCTCTGAAGTATCTGAATTGCCATTGACAGGTGCTTCCCTTTGTATTGGCACCCTGTTACCACCAGTATGTGATACCTTTCTGTAGCATTGTGGGCTTCTTGAACTTCATCTGTGCACAAGCATATTCCTTTTTGGAGCTGCATGGAGGAGCAAACTGCAACTTCCCATTTCAACCTTCTGCATGGAATCAGAGGATCTGGATCCTAGTATCCCCAGGAAGGATAAGGATAATAAGCCCCCCCTGCAGATGGCCTCTTCATTTAGAGAAGCCTTGAGGCTCATAACATCCTCCATGGAATGATATGTGACCTCCCATTATTTCCACTGAGTTTGTAAGTAAGGAGTTCAAGGAGCCTTCAGTCTTCCTCCTTTTGGAACACATTTTTGCAGCCTGGAAGCTTGCATATTTTTCTAGTGCATCATGGTGGTTGTGTTAGAAACCTCCGAACTGATAACCAAGCATCCTAGATCAGATTTTTTCGTGGACTCGTTGCTGTGACACACAGTTCAGTGATCACAACACTTTGCCACCTTGGAAAGGGTAAGCCAGAAATTATTCTCTTCTGTCATGTTGGTGTTTAGTACCGTCAACTATTTGGTTCACCTGTCCAGATTGCAATCCCCCTTGGAAAATCAAGAATGGGAATTTTTCCCCAAGTGTGAGATTAAGGAGGAGGTGGTAATGACTCTGGCTACAGCATTCACTTGTAGCATGAAACATATCAGATCCTCTGGAATTGCTGTTTAACTATAGTTTCCAAATAGGCTTTGTGCCTCATGAATGGAGTGCAGCAACGGTCAATCCTCTGCACAAAGGTGAGCTATCTACAATCCCTGGAAACTGCAGATCTATAAATCTCACTAGTGTCAAATGCAGAGCCATAGAAAGAATTATCATTAAAATGGTCAATAATGACACAGGAAACCTCCAGACACTGGAACAAAACCCAGTTTGGTTTCATCAAGTGCAGCTCATGCCTACTTAACCTGGAGGACTTTTTAGAGATGGTCAACAAAGTAATGGATGAGGGCAGAGTGTTTCACACTGCCTACCTTGACCTGGCCAACGCATTGGCACAATCCCCCACTCGAGCATTATTGACAAACTTAAGAGGTTGGGTACAAACCCTTATGTCATCTGGTGGATAGCCAGTGGGCCCACAGGACCCAGGAAGTTAGAATTGGGGAATCCACCTCTTCATAGAGGCCATTCACAAGTGGAGTCCCTCAGGGATCCATCCTGGGGCCACTCTTTTTTTTGGCATTTACTTCTCTGAATTCAAGGCTAACATCAGTGGCCTCTCGCTGAGTAAATTTGTAGATAATTGCAAATTAGGAGCTGTCATTGAATCTCCCACCAACACAAATGTTCTCCAGGAAGGTCTGACACAGACAAACAACTGGTGCTAGAGCCATGGACTAAAATTAAATGCCAAGAAATGCATAGTAGTATCCTTCAGGAAGTCATCCACCCCTGGTAGCTATTATATTAACAACACACTTCTACCAGCTGACCTAGTAGTTAGGGACTGGGACACACACACACACACACAGTAATCTAGCCTTTGGCCATCACATGTCTACAGTGGTGAAGAAATCATTCTGTGTTGTGCAACCTATATGCAAAGCTATGGCATCTAAGTCTAAGGAAGTCATTGTTCCACTGTATTCAGCATTCATCAGACCTGTCAGTGAGTACAGTGACCCCTTTGGTATGTACCTAACCAGGCATATACAATTGGAACGTCCACAGAGGCTCCTCACTAAAAGAGTACAGGTCATAAGTAACATGTCCTATGCAGACTGCCTCAAGGCCCTATCCCTGTATTCTTTCTCCTACAGGCTTTTGAGGGAAAATCTATACCTGGCATACAAGGCATTGTAAGACCTCACTCTGACAGACTTTCTGCATATCCATAAAACAAACAGCACCAGAATTACCCATTCTAAAGACTTAAATCTTGCCTGCGATAGAAGTAGGACTTGCTGAAGAGACTTGGAACAAGCAACAGGAAGTTCATCCCTGCTTTGACACCTTTGTCTCTAATGGACGCAGACAGCCTTTAAATGGTTCATCTCCCAGGACCCTTCTTGTAAATGTTTCACCTCCCAAGCTCCTGGTTACACTTATCAGTACCAGAACTTGTTAGAGATTTGGGATGCATGGCTAGTCTTAAATGCCCTTGTGGTTGTTAGGCTAGTAAACACCTGTGAACCTATGAACCACAGCAGGTTTTCATGTGACCCAACCCCCTCCCCCATTTAACTTTGACTGCACTGATGCAGTGACCAACACAGCAGGCTCAAACAGCTGCCTACATAGAATGTTTACACATAAGCTGTCCTTTCAGAATGAGGTACTCAGTATGTCTCTTCCGGATACATTGTTTAAGGGGGAGATCTTACTTAGCCAGTCTTTACGGGATCTTGTAGATGACCAATTGAAGGTGAAGTATGCCCTCACAACTGCTGAGGACATTTATGTATCTTCCTGTTTGAGGCCAACTCAGTCTTGAAAAAGAAGAAATCCCTCACAGATTGAGGGAGGTCCCACAGTCAGCACAGAGTATTGCACCTCCTGGCAGTGTTTCCATTTTTTTCAAGGAGACTGCTTCACCAAGTCAACAGTGTCACTTCTGACTGTATTCTGTGGCTGTTTTTGGGTAGGGGGTTTAGTGGTTGCAAGTATTCCATAGCTTGGAAATCCATCACAAAGAACTAGTGAGTTATTGATGTTGTCATTGTAGAACATGCCTTCATATTTTTAAGTCATCCCTGTCTAGAAATGTCTGAACGTAAAAATCAAGCTGGTTCCACAGACATTTTGGAATCAAGCCAAACATAAGACATATAGAGACTGTCCCTCCCTTCTTGTATAGACCTGGGATTCTACTCCTGCCTCATTTTGATGCCAAAGGGGGTGTAAGACTTGTGTCTCATCCTGTATATTGATAACATAGCAGTCCTTAACAGGCATGCCAACAGTATCATGTTCTGGTTGATTAGATTTTCATGCCCTTTTTGCCACAGTACTTATATGGTGGTGATGGACATAATTAACTTTGGTTTGAATTGATTGGGCATAATTTTCATTACAGTTTACTGCCATTTGGCATTTTATACATGCCCAGGCTGTTTACCAAGGGTGTTGGCCATGGTGGGTAAATCATTATAGGAAAAGGTGATCTCTGTCTTTACTTGGATGCCTTACTCCAGGAAGCCCTTTTGAAAAACTTATTTGTAGACTGTGTGGAATGGATGAAGTCCAGTGGTTGTGGTCTCCATGGCTAGGCATAAACTTGGAAGAGGCCTATCTGAGGATTGCCTTCATTAATCTGGAGCTGGATATTGTTCATTACCACTCATTCCTGCCCGCAGAGATGGCCCAAGGCTTTGCAAACATGGCCTGTGTGGGGATACAGAGGACGATTTAGGATCATGCTCTCTTGCACCTATTGGTATTGATGGTGGCCACAGTCTTAACTGGGTTGTATACCTAGGAGTGCAGGGGCTGTAGTGGACTATAAAGTGTCATTCGCTGCAGAGTCATCACCCACTCTTAAGTCTTTTGATATCAGACCGTTGTAACTTTGTCTTACAGTGATGGACTCTTCCCACCATCAGACCTGCAGATTTGTTTTCTGCACTCACAGGTTTTGACTATGGTGGTTTCATTCGCAGAGACTAAAGTGCACTTTGGATGTTCAACACACTGCCTTGCTTGCATTTAGTAGTTTCCCACAATCCTAGCCGGTCTTGAGCATAGGCCAGCTTGGCAGCCGCCTAGGGCACCAAAGTAGCAGGGGTGCTTTTAAAGTATTTATTTGTTTATTTTTTGTGTAAAGAAATTGTTTCTTTAGAATATGTTGAATGCATGCAGGAAAAACTGAAGAATAAGCCAAACCATGAGAAAAAGGGAAAAAAAAGTAATCTGGATGGTGTAGGTAGACCAGGATGGAGGCACCAGGTGATGTGAGGGGGGTGCCGTGGAGCCCTTTTGCCTAGTGCACCAGTTGACTAAAGGCTGGCCCTACCTGCAATTTAAAAAAGCTCAAAGTTCCTCCCACTGGGTGTCTGTGGATGTGATGTACTTACTAATCATCTGGCAGTACAGGGACTGCCGTACACACCCACAGACAGGACCCTTTCAGTTTTCTAGTGCAGTAGTACGAGAAAGATCTCTTAAAAGACTGCTCTTTACTCTAGATCTCTTCAGCTGCTGAGCTTGGTTAAGAAATCTTTTTGGTTTTATTTCTTCTCGTTTCTTTCTCTCAGTACTTGGAATAGTGTATTCTGTTGTCGCTTTGACTTTTTTTTGATTGGGAAGCTTGGGGGTTTACTTTACCTGCACTGTAAGGCTTATACTGTTTATTATAAAATGATTATTGGCTTTTGTGGATTTTAACCTTTGTAATGTATTTTATGGCCACATGTGAATGTTTAACTGAGTTTCTGTACTTGGGCTGTTTTAGTACAGTTTCTGTCATTGCCTTATGCTTCCACAGCTGCAAGTTATTTGTTCCTGATGTATAAAAGCTTCATATGCATGTTTTGACAGGAAAACTTGCTGATTTTGCAGTTCTTTCTTTGAAGTTATGATTATTTGAGGTGATTTAACAGCTGTACGGCATTTTAAATGATTTTTTCATTTAAATTGCAATTTTTGGCACCATTTTATATATTAAACATTTCTGATCAGATTTATTTAATAATTTTATGTTTTATTTCTTTTCTAAAACTGCTTTATGCAGTTTCTAATCATTTGGGGTGAAAATAGCCTTTTTTATTAAAACTGGGGGGCTTTTGTGACATGTATTTTATATTTGAACTGTTATTGAAACTCATTTTGTTCAGTGCACTGTTCAAAATGGTATTCTTGCAGAAATAGACGTCAGATTGTTATTTAGAGGGAAAATACTGGGATTTGTCAGTTCTATACTGGGATAACCGTGCATATACTATTTGGAATTGCTCTGGCCATTTTTTGTCCCCTGATTTGATGGGCACTGATAAGGTTCCCCCCTCCCCCATCTGCCCCTTGTGCATCATAAAAAACATAAAAGTAAATTTAGAAATATGCCTCAGCCTATGGCTTGTGACTCCCAGTAGTCTTGGCCAGGCTGTTGGACCACATGCCTTCTTTTGCCTCAAAGACCATGCTGGGTGTTAATACCATAACTGTGCATGACAAGGGTCAGACATGTCCTCTAGAGCTTTAGCACTGTCTGAGTCATGTACAGGAGAACCAAACTCTTTAGGTGCAGAGGAAGTGAGAGGTATAGAATCTGTTATCAGTGTTAATACACCCCACCCGGGATTCTCCTAGTATATTGCATGTAAAAGAAACAGAAGACGCACCATGTTGCAGGGCAACAGTCTCTGACTATGTTTTTCCCTGAACTGTTGGTCATGGTTAGAGCAATTATTCAAGCTGTTTATTATGGGGTGCAAACCCTGTTTGTGAGTAATGCTAATGTTCCCACTCCCATTCGTCCACTTAAGGAACTTGGAATACCGAATATAAGATTTCAGAAGTGTCAGTCTGACCAGTCAGTTTCTTTTGAGGATGAATAGGTTCAGAAACTCAAAGAATTGTTTTCTTTATCTCAAATCCTGGCTAGATTTAGGGATGTATTAATTTGGGAGCAATCATTGGCTGCCCTCGAGATCAGCAGGGTATATGATCTTTTGGAGGATGAGGCCATGGAAGTTTGGCAACCTTCCATTCTTTGATCCCAGCATCGGAAGTTATTTTTAAGAAAGCTTGCAATTCTCTTCAGTTGAATGACTCTCTGCCTAAAAAAGATTTTAAGAAATTCAGGATGTGCTGTGCTATGCCTGACCTCCAAGCACCCTTGTTTGGGGACTCTGCTTTTGTGTGCCAAGCGACCTATTCCAATAAAAAGACAATGTCTTTAGTAAACCCAGTCCCTTCAGATAAAGTATGCAAGTGGCTGGAATCCCAGGGAGAGAAGCTGGCATAGTACAGCGCAGTAGCTTTTAAAGTATTTAACTAGCTACAAGTGTTTTATGGGGAAGTTTTGTGTTGAGGTGTATGTATAATTTAGCCAGTTTCAGATGTACATCATTAAAATCATTGCCAGTGTTATTCGGGGGGGGGGGGGTGCGCAGCCTGTTCCCTTCCATGTAGAAGTTTATTTGTCCCCCTGGACCCGTCCTAGAATATCTACCCGAAACTCAGTTGTAAAACTGAAAAGTAATGCACACAATTTTAGTTCTTTTTTGCCAAACAAGTGGTGTCAGAATTCTACAGTTATTTTGAGTGCCCAGACAGAGTTTTTGGAGTATTCGGATATGCAAATATCCTCTTGGCTTTTGCTATTGTGAGGACATGAGTGTTGCATTGGACACTGAAGTTCCACTGGCTGCAGATCCATCATGCCTTCATAGTCCCACTGTTGGTGTCATACCCTTTATTAAGCTGTGCAGTGGTGGACAGATGATTTGCTACTGAACTAGAGAGCTCACATGGAGTCCTTTGTGTATGGATAATGAACTTCCTTGGAACTGGGTTTTCACATAAGTCATATTCAGATGAGGGTGTTTGTCACAGTCAGTGTTCTGGAATGGAAGGTGACACCAGAACACCACCTGTGCTGATTATACAAACCAAACCGTGGTGTGCCACAGACAGAGCAGCACATGCACATACCCCAAGTCCTGTGATTTTTTGAACGGACAGCTAGCCATTGACCTTGACATCACTCTTAAAACCTCTTATAGCTGATTACATCCTGGAGATGGTGAATGTGCTTGTAAGCTCCCTCACTTGCAGTTCTAACTCTGTCCCGATATTGAAGATAAGGGAGTTGGAGTTGGTGCTGGGCCTTCTGGAAACTGTAGCTGATTAAGTTAAACCTGCCTGTATTGTATTAAAATCCATTCCTGTTATACAAGGACAGGCCGTAGATTCGTATCACCCCATGGCGGGGAAGATTCCTTGATTCTTTTCAACCTTCTGATTCTGGGTCTCAAAACAGAATCTAGAGAGGAAAGACCAGCATTCATCCTTGTTGCCCCATGGCGGCTAAAACGAGTGTGGTGCTATGCTTTCATTCCTGATAGAGCAGGAAATTATTATTGTGCAAGCGTTGGAAGTCATCCTTTAGTTTTGGGGACAACTCACTGTAATTCATTTCTTGGCTACTTTAAGATTTTTTGACCCCACTAGTAGAAGAGGTTCTTCATTTGGGGAAAGTAGGTAATACTGTCTCAGTCTTTGCTTGTGCTTGATCTTGACTATCTCACACACCTGCTCAGCTTTAGGCATCATTTGTTCTGTGGTTATGGTACATGTTTCTGGCATCTCTAAGCATCCGTGTCTTTTGGGGGGATACCCATAAGGAGGTTCCCCATCTTACCCCAGTTTTGAAGATCCTTTTATCCTTGAAACCTGAATTTCATAATTGACAGGCTTCCACATTCATCTATTCAAACATCATATTGGTTTGGCAGCTTAAGTTCATTTGATACAAGATGCTGCTGTTGTTGACCATCACTGCTTTCTGTAGGATCTCTGAGCTGCCTTGTCTGTATAGAAAGCCTTTCAAAAATCAGTTGTTCATTAGAACTAGCCCACTTTTTGTAAAAAAAAAAAAAAAAAAAAAAAAAAAAATGTGGTTTCTCAGCTTCCTTTGAATTAGTCCATTCATCATCTTATTTTCTTTCCAGATGCAGAATCTAGTGGGGCGAGGACAGGACTAGTGGATGTTCATTAGATCACTGTTGAAGTATTGCTGTCAATTGGGAAGTATCCTTTAAAGGATACCATACGTCCAGACTGTTCACAGAAGCTTGATTACCTTCCTCTTGCACCGTACATTTGACTCCTACGTGAGACTATATGTGCAGGTACATAAGGCATGCATGGATGTGAAAATCCTCAATTTTCTTGCTGCCGGTCTGTGACAAGTTTCTTAATGTGGTGTGTCAGCCATATTACCTGTGCTGTTTTCATTCATGTGGCAAATAAGTCTCCCAGTTGGGGAGTCTTCATTTTTCTCTTAACTTCTGGCAAAATTTTGTGGAATTCCATGTCATCTAAGAAGCGGGATAATGCAACAGTGATCGGCGGCTCTCCTACAAAGAGAGTCATGCCAAGGGCTTGTTTTGTTTGAGCCGTGAACATGATTCAACATGTGATGTGGTATTAGTCCTTAGCCCTTCATTAGGACTACTGTAAGGAGATGGCGTACGATTTCTGAGTCGGGCTTACCTCACAGCACTCTTCCTTTAATGTCATTGTGGAAGCTTGTCCTGAGGTGACCCAGGGAGTACTTGTAAAATGGCTCTGCGGCACTAGGATCTCACTGTGCTCTGTAGATGCTTAGAAAGTTTAGGACTTAGTGAAAGTGATGCGTCAAAGTTCTGGAATGAACACTACATACATAACAACCTGTAAAGGATGCATATCTTCACATTTCTTGCAAAAGTTCTTGTTAGATTAAGAACTATTCTGATCATGTGCCTCACTTTGCTATATAAATACACATACTTGCCAGACAGGGGATTCTCAAGGCCGGGAGCTTAATGGCAGGACATGTTCCATCAGTGAGATAAAGGAAGATCACTTGGTGCGTGTACTGTCCACGTTCACTGGGATCACTTGTACCAAGAAACCATTAGAACACGGATTAGATTACTAGAACCTACAGGAGGAGATGCCTTTTGTACATCTGCAGCCAATGCATACTGTGAACACAGACTGCTCGTTCTTCATATGATCAGCCTAAGACACAAGTGACCTAGTACATCAGGAATGTAGTCTTCACTTAAATTTGTTAGAGCTGTGTTCAGAACACAGGCAGGACCTAGCAATGATCAATATAGCCCAGAAGCTGTATTCTCAAACAGCTGAACCCTGCCAGTATTTGTGGTGTATTTCAGCTGGTGTAATTCAACATTTTTAGTTAGCTGGGCTTCAGGTGTGTGCCTTACATAGGGACTGTAGTGGTAAAGAGATGTAAGCCTTTATTTTGTGACTTGTACCTCTTCATTATAGGATGTGGTAGAAAGGGAGCTAGTAGGTATGAGAGACACTATGCATCTTGGTTGATGAATGTGTGCCCCTCTGTTTGCTTATTGGTATTCAAAGGAGGTCGAGTGCTAGATAATGAGCAGACCCTAACTTTCAGGGGGTGCTGCAGCAAACTCCCCCTTTCTGTTTTTCTCCTGCACTGATTTGAACATTTTGCACCTTAATTTGTATCTAGACTTCATTTTGGTCAGTTTAGAGGATCTTTGACAGAAGGAAGCTGAAGTCAATGACCTTGGGTAATGATAGTGTGATAGAGGTCATATGGCATAGCTGTGGTGCCAGAAGCAGACAGTGCAATGTCTGTAGGCATTTTTGAAAACTAGGGAAATAATGCTTAATAGTACTTTTGTTTTGTTATTGGGAGCAGGCTGGAAACAAAATACCTGATACTGAACATGATTACCTTGTTACTGGCCTTTTGGATACGAATGAAAATTGAGTATGTATTTATTATTATTTTTTTTATTGTTAAATGGGTTAGGGCAGCTTTGCTAGAAAATGCAGCAAAGGTATTGGTGCAGTGTATGTGATCTGAAAACAGTACACCCTAACAAAGTATTATTTCTTTAGTTAGTTTGGCATTAGTTTTTGGTCTCCCTTTACTTGAAGGAAAAGTGTACCCAAATGTAGTTTGTATAACAGAGATTTTCTTCCCCTTTAAAACAACCCCAAGAGATTTCACAAAAGCCAAATTGTCTTTCGTTGTGAAATCTATTTTTTAAAGTCAATTGTCACATCATCTGTGATATCTTGTAAGCAAGGAAGGCATGGCTACATTTCAGACTTTTGCTTTCTTAAGAAATCAAAGTAGTTAAGGAAGTCGGTGACTCTAGCTACTGGGTAAAGTTTTAACCTTCTGTACTAGCCGCAGTCTAAATGTTCACACATTTTTATGCTACTGTTTCATACTCAACAAACTGATGCACCTGCCAGGGTCAGTCAAATAATGTAGGAGATTACTGTGCTGACAGTGTAAGTCAGTGAAGAAACATACAACAATACTTAACTGCATTGTACCCTGTGTCCCATAAAGCTGCATCAAGGAAGCAAAAAAACCTGGCAGACAGCCATGTCAGCATGGCAAGCACCATTTCAGTCATATGGCGGTATAACAGATAAGAAAATAATAAGTACTCCAAATGATGCAATGACATTAGCAGAAAGTACCAAGCTGTGATTCTTTTTCACTTTTTGGGTGTGGTAGTCCTTTAACTGTTAGGCAGAAGCAGCTTTCTAAGTCCTAGTCCTGCCATCCAGTGCATGCCATCGCATTTCTCCCCTGTTTGATTCAAAACTGCTTTTTAAATATCAGTATAGAATTGTTTTTGTAGTTGTAGGATAATTCCCCATGTTTCATTTATAGGTAATGGTGCTAGTCATTGAGTCATTGAATTCTTGTGAGTCGTATCTCACAGAAATGTTGTTGCATGAAAAATGGAAACAAGCCGATGTACTTTTCTATCCTTGCCCCTGATTTAAGAGATGCATTGCCCTTGATTCTGGCATTGAGAGGCGGTGTCTTGAATGGTGTATTTCTAATTAAGGCAGTATCAGTGAGCAGATAGCAGCAGTGTCTCAGATAATGCTGAAATGCTGTTCCTGAAGGATGCTGGTATTTTTCTTTGTATGATATTGGAAGGTGATAAATCAAGCTGTGACGTACAAATCAATTTCTTGTAGCTATTTTTAAACTGAAGATGACATGAGCTTACTGCATTCGGGAGTGGGGACTATACCATGTTCAGAGATATGCCTTATCTGCTTTGATTCAGAAGACAAAACATGATTAGTTTAGTAACTTTTTAATTTTCATTTTTGCTTTAATGATATCATTTGTCAGCTGTACTAATTTTATTTCTTCATAATCGCAGCACCGGGCAGTCTCTAAAGTCTGCTTTGATCTCTGAGCAGGTTGTGAACTTTATCAGCTGCACTCAGAATACACACACACGTGCATGCACACACACATACAGGCAGTCATGTGTATGGCGTTCTTCATTTTCGTAAATGAGAGCCTAATTTCATGAAATGTGCAGATATGGGATTTTGAGTATAACTGACATGAGCATTGCTGTATGAAATGATGTAAAAATGCAGAGAACATTTATTTTGTGAATATCTCTCTGGGGACCCTGCTTAGAAAAATTTTCTGAAGATCAGAAGATAGAATAATTTGTATAATGTTATGTGCCTTTCATTTGATGTGAACAACTTTCACCCTGGACTTATATCACCTCCACACCTCACTACTGCAAGGCGATAAGGTACAGTGCTTGCAGAAGGATAGGGAGTCAAACTACAAGTATAAACGTATATTTTACCCTGCCAGTATATTTATTTCTGTTCAGTACATATACTGTTAGAGCAGCCAGGCATGACACCATGCCCTGTTTTATTTAAAAAGTAATTATGGTCCATTTCCCTTTCATTGAGATAGGGACTATTAGCCTTGTATTATAATTGAATGCCTCAGTGTTAAAATGCATAAATGATCACATGTTGCAGAAGCATTTGCTTGGAAAACAAAGGCAGACTTCTAACCTTCCTGTGTTTCAACACAAAATCGTTCTGCATGTTCCTGACTTTGGGCATAACTCCCATGTAAAAATAAGTAACTAAATTAACATATTGCCATACCATTTGTGCTGCAGCGGGAGGAAAGGAAATAACTATTTGCCTTAAGTCATTCAGTGTATAGACTAAAGTTTGGGGAACACAACATAAAAGTGTATTGATTCTGGAATCTAAGGACAAAGAAAGCAGTTTGTTTACATGAAAAACAACAGTATCAATAATTTTTCATAGAGAGGGTGATGGGTTCTGAGATGCAATGCTGGTGGAGGTTGGGGTGCTTGGGATGAATGAGAGAACTGTGGAGGTTTTAAAGAAAAGATGCCCGGCTTGTTTAATTTGGGTTTGGCATAATGGTTAACATCCTTATGCGTAGACACAAGGAACAGGGTTTGATTCTGACTTTGGCTATTGGATAGGATTAAAGTGGCCATTCAGGGCAGTTAGCCTGGTGTGTGTGTGTGTACACATATATCTATCTATCTATATATAGATATAGATATGTGCACACATATGAGTGTATTTTTTGGGCATATATGTACACTCATACACATTTGAATTACCTTCAGCTGGTAGAATGCACAACTGGCTGAAAAGAATATACTCAATACAAACTGTCAGAAGCATTGCAAGTTCAGCACTAAAGTCATTGAATCACAACTTGTTGGAAAACCTGAATAAGTGCTTTAATACTACTTTAATAGGTAAAATGATGCAGAGTATCTCGTGCAAGTAGCAGAAGCAGAAAATTGGTTAAACCAGTAAAACTGTGAGATTTTATGCAGTAGTCCTCAAAATCAAAATGTCATAACGGTTTTATGTGCCAGTCCTCTTCTAAGGTTATCCTTCCCTTCGGTAAGGCATCCTTTCTTAGGGAATGTTGAAACACCAGAGGACATATGCCGAGTGCATCAGAGCAGAAATCATAGATGCCAAATCAACACAAAGATGAACCAACAACAAATCTACAAAAAATTGGAAGGTGAAATACTTTTATCTTCTGAGAAGAAAGCGAATGGAAACATCTGCTTGATATTTACCATAGGTTTATAAGTAGTCACTAGGCATACAGTTCAGGACACCATTGAGAAACTTAGCCCAGTTTCCCAGTTGCTGTGAAGCACTAAGTGACTTGCTCAGAGTTGCACAGTAAGCCATTGGTAGCTGAGGGAATCAAACCTTTGATTACAGGAAGTAGCTCATTAACAGCTCTTAGCCTTTATCCTCTGCACTAACTGCCATATGGAAATACCCTCCGATCCATTGCCCATTTTACATTATAACCATGAAAGGAAGCATGACCCAAGTATTGGCACTATACGATAGACTCTGAACTGGATAGAACACTCTTAATACAGTGCCGTAGACATATTAGTAACAATACTTTTCATAGCACAAGATTCATTGTTGCACAATATGAACCTGGGTGACAGTGTAACACACAGATTCAGGTAACAGATATACCAAGTCCAATAATATAAGCCTTTTTTGCTTTGCTAGACTTGTAGTGTCGCTGGTCTTGCCCTATAATGTGTAAAAATGTTGTAAAACTGAAGTAATATATAATGACTGCTGTCGATAGTTTTGTTTGCTTGCAACATCATTGTTTATTAGCCAAAGAGGTTTCTCACAGAAATTGTCAATGAAAAATTATCCTAAGTGTGTAAAAGGAGGGCCATAGCCCGGTTCATCAGAAAAGTTGGCCTCATTGCAAGGGGAGCTTGTGCCTGAAACTATAATTCTGGAAAATTACTGCAATAAAGAATAATATATTCTAGAATAACCCAAAGAAGCCTGGATTCTGAATTCATTAGGAATTTCAGAAAAAAGGAAGTTTGGTTGAAAGTAACATTGGACTATGTTAAAATTGGTATGAGAGACTGCTTTTTATTAAGTTATTTTGTAGGATTAACAGAAACTAACCTTTATGTATTTTTTTTTCATCTACACACACGCACACATACATATTTATACACAAGATGAGTCTGCATTAGTAAACATTTTTTTTTCTGTTTGGCAAACCATTATTTTATGGACATGAGGTGTATGCTGCAATATTGTGCTACTTGAAAGGCCATACATTGAGCAGTTTATCGCTCTCAATTGGAGAAGCAGCAAGTTTGTTGTGTGGGTTGGAAGTTTCATGTTGAGTACATTTGTATTTCTTGTGCCAAAATGATGATCTTGTAGCAGCTGCTTCAGACTGTTGCTGCTGCTGCAGCGGCCAAGGGGATGGTGGCAATACCAGAGACAGTAGGCAAAGGTGTTACCTTTAAACTGTACACCCACTACAAGGGATGGGACTAGAGTGACTGAACTAAAATTTTGTCAGCACAAACCTTTAGAGCATGTGCTAGTGTTACCTATCTGAGACAAGCTCAAAATCTTCATATTTGGATATTTTCTCCTGACAAAATGGTAAAATATCATTTTTATGATTTTAATGCATATACTGAAGTTGTGGGTAGATCATGAGGATTAACACAGTAAACGTAAAATAATATAAAAGTCGGCCATTAACAAGTTTAAAAGGACTTTGCTTTTTACTTTAAGAAGGTGTGTATTTTAAACCGACCCTAGAGATGCTGAAAATATAGTTGTACTGAAAGATTGTTATGCAGTGAAATTCTGTTTAAAACTGAATATTCTAATCCTTGTGATAAGACTGTGTCAAATTCTGGTAATACACAAAGTATAATTTATAGACAGTTGTGGGAAAAGGAGTCAAACAACTAGATTTTTGTACGAGTAATGCTGCTAACCATACAGTGTGTGTGTGAAGACTTTAACAAATGAAAAGCATGCTAGTAATGACTTTTTTTTAAAGAAGGTCCTAAAGTAAAAAGCCAGTTAGTGGTCTGTACTCAAGCAGAAATGCAAACTGTTTGGAAGGTAGTTCATTCTATTGATGTAATCCCAAATTTAGCACATGAAATGGTAATAGGGACACACTCCCCCCTCCAGTTTAATGATTTGTGGAGGCAATGAGAAGAAACGAATCCATTTGGCAGCCTGTTTTATTAGTGTGAGGAGGGGAGCCAACAAGTGAATAAGAGTACAGATACAGCTCTGCAGTATCTGGATAAAAGGGGGAGGAGCAACTGCTAGGCATATTTATAAGAGTGTGTGAATCCAGTAAATATCAAGGCACAATGTTAGAAAGCCCTACAGATGCAGACATGTGGACAAGCATTCAAAGAGAGGAAGAATTTGTACCATTGAAAGAGATAATTCAGCATAATGTTATCGTAGGGCAGGTTGTAACAGCAGTACCAGTAGAAGGAAGACAGTTGCACAGTAAATATTATAACCTGAAACTGTTACATAGAGAGTAGAAATACCACTGCATTCTCAAAGTGTGTAGAGTAGGGAGTGGAAATGATTAGCAAAACTGAAGAAAAGGAATCCCTCACTGAAAAGGAATGAAGTTCGTAAGTGTATAAAATGTGTATCCTGAGCTGAACTGTAAACCCTCTGAAAAGCCAAATCAGAAATGAGGCCTAATCACCAGACAAATGTGAAGGAGGTGAAATGCCACAGTAAGAAAGACTGCCATAGGCTAGTTTTATTAGAGGAAGAAACACTAGCTATTTAGAGCCCTAATTCCAGTTCTGTCAGTGTGAGACAGAAATCTCAAGGTAAGAAAGGCTGAAGCAAATTGTTATCTGTAAGCAAGAAGAAGAGTAAAACTGGAGATGCATTTTGTTTCAGAAACAGAACATCTTAGAAGTAGAAAAAGCAAAGATTGTGGTGATCAGGCACACAGAGATGGAGGGAGACCAACCCAAAGAAGAAAACTTTAGAGTGTAGCTTTCACTGAGAGAGAGAGAGAGAGAGAGAGAGAGCGACGTCCCGGGCTGTAGCGTCTGCGCTACCTTCAATAAACGCACTGTGAAGCGTCGGGCGGAGTTCGCCCAGCACTACTGTGGTAAAGCGTATGATTATAAAATGTCGTCGGACACTCCGACTACCGATTTGACCAAACAACGCAAGGACAATGACCGACACGCGAGGCCCGCGGTCCCCGCCGACACCACGCCAAAACAGGCTACACGTGGTCCGGTTTTCAGCAAGACGCCTTTGCAGTCCCTGACTACCGACGACACATCTTTGGCGGTGTCCTCTGTACCCGAGACCGCTGGGTCTTCGGCCCTTTCTCAGACTACAACCGAAGCCTCTGCTAATGTTGAGCCTACTAATGTGGACAGGTCCACCTCCACCCATGGTGTATTTAGGCCCTCATCTTCTTTTTCAATTAAGGCCTTTACTAAATCCAAAGCAGCCAGGCAGCCCATGAGGCCTGTTGTACAGGGCCCATCTCCAGGTCCCATGCCTAAAAAACAGATGCTTAGAATGGCTGAGGATTTAATTACTCTTATCAGAGGTTCTCAACCCCCTCCAGACAGGAGACCCAGAGTGGAGGAAGATTCTCCCTCTTCTGATCAGGGATCCATTTTATCAGAACATTCTGATGCAGAGGAACACTCTTACTCTCCTTTTGAGGATTCGGATGCAGAACAGTCCATTCCCTCTGTATCCCCAACTGAGGATTTTTCCTTTGGGGAAACCTTACACACCTTGAGGGAACACTTCCATTGGGAAGGCCAAGACTTTTCTGATTCCAAGAAAAGACTTAGGGAATTTCTTTTGTTACCTCAACACAGACCTCTGGCTATACCCCCTGTTTTGGACATACTGGATGATGTCTATTCGGAGGCTTGTCTTAACCCGGACTCTCTGCCTCCTGCACCAGTCAAACCTGATAGGTATTACAGAGTACCCAGCTCTCACCAATTTCTCTTCAAAAGCCATAATGCTGACCCTGAAACCATTTCACAAGGCCCCAAGGGGTTGAAGGCCTCCACTGCCAAAAATCCACTTCCTGCAGAAAGGGAATCAAGATCTTTGGAAAGGTGGGGGAAAAAGGTATATACCTCGGCCACCCTAGCCATGAGGGCTTTAAATTGTCAGTTTCATATGCTTAAATATCAACAGTTCCTGTTATCACAATTGAGGAACAAAATGTCTCAACCTGAACAACAAGATTTAAAGGAGTTACAGGATATGATGCATAGTGCAGAACAAGTGGGTAAACACACTTTACAATGTGGTTATGATGCCCTAGAGGCCTCAAGTAGAGCGGCAGCTACAGGATCAGTCATTCGCAGACACGCCTGGCTTAGAGAACAAAATTTACCTGATCATGTGAAAGCTAAACTTCTAGATGCTCTTTTACAAAAGGATGTGCTGTTTGGTACTAATGCTGAGGAGATACTACGGAAAATGGAAGAAAAAGCCAAAACTATGCAGACTGTCAAAGCTTTCTTACAGGTCCAACCACCACGTTTTAGCAGAAATTGGCCTTCAAAAAACTGGTCCTTTCCAGCCACTGACAAGCCCCAAAGAGGTAGATAGCACAAGGGGCAGAGGGCAATCACAAGGATCATATAGAGGCCGACAATGGCAAACTCCAGCACCAACAGGTGGCGAAGACAGTGCACATCAATACAGGAAGCAAACCCAATGACTCCCTCATTTCCATGCCAAGCATGTCTCAGCTGGCAGCACCTTTGGGAGGAAAACTAGCACTATTTGCAAGCAATTGGCATATTGTCACAACAGACAAATGGATCCTGGACATTATAAACAGAGGCTACAAATTTCAATTTCGCACTCTTCCAAAAATGAGAGGCATGCCAAACCTGCCACAAAATCAAAGGGCAGAGGCACAACTGCAAATTTCAAAGCTCATAAGCATGCGAGCTATTCAAGAGGTACCTACCCACCAACAAGGTCAAGGTTTTTATTCAAGACCTTTCCTGGTACCAAAGAAAGGAACCGACTGGAGACCCATTTTGGACTTATCCACCCTAAACACATTTCTAATCGTACCAAAATTCATGATGCTCACATTACAGCAGCTTCTTCCCATGCTGGGCAAGGAGTTCTGGCTGGTAACATTGGACCTCAAGGAGGCATACCTGCATGTCCCAATCAGACAAAGCTGCAGAAGATACCTCAGATTTCTTGCAGGTTCAATCCACTATCATTTCTCTGCATTGCCCTTTGGCTTATCTACTGCGCCGCGCCCAGAGTATTCACAAAGTGCCTGGCATCAGTGATTGCCTACTGCAGACTTCAAGGGATACAAATTTACCCTTATCTGGATGACTGCCTGATCCAAGCCGACAGCAAGAACGTACTTCTGGAACATCTGGCATATGTGACACGGTTACTGCTTTCTCTGGGATATACAATCAACAAAGAGAAATCAAGGCTAACACCATCCCAGAAAATAACTTTCCTGGGTGCCAACTTGGACACAAACACCCAGATGGCCTACCTTACACCAGAAAACAAGGGCAACTATCTCAGTACTTCAAAATACTAGCAAAAGTACCAGGCTTACTGCAAGGAAAATCCTGCAGGCTCTGGGATTCATGGCATCTTGCATTCTATTAACCCCATTTGCAAAGCTGCATATGAGGAAACTTCAATGGTACCTAAAAAACCTATGGTCTCAACACAGTCACAGTTTGGAAACAATAATACCAATAATTCCATGTTTGCAAAAGGAATTTCTATGGTGGGCCCAAGCATGTCAAGCAAACAAAGGCCTCCCATTCTGCAAGCCTCAAGCAAAACAAGTCATAACCACAGACACCTCAGACTACGCCTGGGCGCACATGACGAACAGGTGCATTCAGGGCAAATGGTCCCAAAAGAAAAGCACCTTCACATCAATCAAAAGAAATGCTAGCAGTAATAAATGCAATTACAGCTTTCAAGGACTTCCTGCATCCAGGACAATTACTGATAAGAACAGACAACACCACGGTAATGTGGTACATAAACAAACAAGGAGGAACACATTCATACCCCTTGTGCAGACTAGCCATGACTCTTTGGAACTTGGCTCTGGAAAGACAAATCGAACTTCAAGCACAGTACTTGCCAGGATTGGAAAACACACTGGCAGACAATCTAAGCAGAAAAATGACAGATCCACACAAATGGAAGTTACATCCTCAGGTGTTTGCAGAAATAATCCAAGCATGGGGGAGGCCAGACATAGATCTTTTTGCCTCCCACAGGAATCATCAATTGGAAAAGTTTTGTTCAAGGACTTTTCACCCAAAGGCCTGGAGAGTGGACGCCCTTTCATTCAGTTGGACAGCATGGACAGTTTACGCATTCCCACCTCTGCCTCTTCTACCCAAGGTGCTTTTGAAAGCAAGAACAGACAAACTGAAGATGATACTGATTGCTCCAGATTGGCCAAGGCAACACTGGTACCCACTCCTGAGGAGCTTAACACGTACTCCTCCCTGGTCCCTGCCTCTAATGCCTCTTCTGCTGACTCAGCACAGCTACAAAACTCTTCACAGTCAGCTGAAAACACTCAATCTCGCTGCATGGAAAATTCCTTAACACCACAACAGAACCTACTCTCCAAGGAGGTACAGGATGTCATTTTGGAGGCCAGAAGGCCAGCTACAAGAAAAGCTTACTCCGCAAAATGGAAGCGGTTTTGCTCTTGGAATGAGAAAAAAGGCCAGGACCAGAGAAAACTGAACTTGCCTCAGGTATTACAGTACCTAGCGGAGCTATTGAACAATGGACTTTCTTTTTCTTCCATAAAAATCCATGCCTCAGCCATCTCTGCAGAATTCAGCACTGATCCTCCTTTATTTTCTCACCCACTCTTACGACAGTTCCTCAGAGGGGCTAAGAATATAAGACCACCAAGGAAACAACCAATACCAGCCTGGGATCTTAATTACATACTAGAAAAATTAACATTGCCTCCTTTTGAACCAGCTGCCTCAACAGATTTGCAATATTTGTCCTGGAAGACAGCCTTCCTTTTGGCCATCACTTCAGCTCGTAGGGTTTCTGAACTTCAGGCCCTCATGGCGGTGCAGCCCTTTCTCATTTTCCATCAGGACAGGGTTTCCTTCATCAACCCATCATTTATGTCTAAAGTGGTATCCAGGGTAGCTTTAAATCAAGCCATACACCTACCCACCTTTTACCCCAATCCTCAAAACAAAGGGGAAAGGCTGCTACACTCCTTAGACATCCATAGGCAGCTTCGTTATTATTTGGACAGAACAAAGTCCTTCAGGAAATCAGAACAACTCTTTGTGTCTTATGCTGTAGGGGCTCAAGGGAAGCCAGTTACAAAACAGACTATTTCAAAGTGGATAGGCCACTGCATACGGTTTTGTTACTCCTATCATGGAAAATCTGTTCCTGCAGGTATCAGATCACACTCCACCAGGGCCACAGCTACCTCTACAGCCTTCTTCAGAGGAGTTCCTACCAAAGATAGATATTTTGGAGGCAGCCACTTGGAGTTCTGTACATACCTTCACAAAACACTACCAGCTGCCTTTATATTCCAGAACAAGAGCAGGTTTTGCCACTGCTGTTTTGCAGGGCATTCCGGCTCAACTCAGTTCCTCCTAGTACCTACCACCCAGTACATAGCTTTGGGATTCTACCCATATGTGATTACTGCAGCTGTATGCACGATGAACATAGTACAGTTTTGTACCTACCATAAATGTAGATGTTCGAGTGCTAATACAGCTGCAGTACAGGTTTCCCTCCCTCCTTCCCCACTTGGTAAAGGCATGAGGCCTAGCAACCTCTTCATACTACCTGACTGGGTTATCCGGCTATGTTTTATTTGCTTGCTACCATTGATTTTGGATTATATTGCATTGCTTGTATATGTATATAAGCACTATTTAGGTATTGCCTTCCTTCTGGGGGCACCTGACATCTGGGGCAAGAAAGACTGAAGAACATGGCGTCGGCTGTGTCTTATATACTCTGGCCTCACTGACGTCAGAAGAGAAAGTGACGACAACCGAAGTCAGACCAAGACTTTGGAATTCGGCCGACCGAGGGACCGCCTGACGGCAGAGAACCCATATGTGATTACTGCAGCTGTATTAGCACTCTAACATCTACATTTATGGTAGGTACAAAACTGTACTTTCTATGCATCAGGTTCCAAAAGGAAGGGAACACAAAGAAAAAATAAGGTAGAGGTATCAACTGACATTAGAGTACTCATATTTGCCTTTCTTGGGAAAAGATTTAGACTGTAAGACCCTGATACCTGTATTGGTAGAAGAGGAGGCAGTGTCTTCTACTTTATAACAGGCTGGCTCCAAAGAAACTCCAGAGCTGGCTGTCCTTAGGTAAGCTGGATAAACTTTTAAAAGATGCAATAGGAGGATGACACTTTGAGCAGAGCAAGAAATATAATATAATTAGAGTTCTAGTGGAAGAAGTTGAAACTAAGTGATCCAATTTTTCATTAATGCATCAAGTTATAAAATAATTTGTTGTACAGAGAAAGGACAGATTTAGTAGTATGTCAAGTGTTGGTGCCCACACATTTCAAAAAGCTAGTGGTGGGGTTAATACACAGTTGTGTATTAGGAGAACAGCTAGGAATATACATGAATAAAGCACAAAAACTATCAAGGTTTTACTGTCCAGGCATAATTACAGACGTTGAGAACGTATGTGCTTGATGCCCTTTGTGTCAGCAGACAGCTGCTTACCCAGATTTTGAAAATGTATTGATTCTGGTACGTATCATAGAGATGCCATGTAAACATATTGCTGTGGACACTATTGGGTCATTGGTAGAATCTAGGAATTGATTTCAGTCCATCTTTATTGTTTGGACTGTGCAGCTAAGTATTTTGAGGCTACTCCCTTGGATAAAGCTAATGCTAAATCTGTAGCTAGAGTTGGACTTATTTTATCAGAGTAAAGGTACCTAAGAAAATGCAAACTGACCAGGAAACTCATTTTTGTCCAGAATAATGCACAAAACATGCCAGTGTTTTAAAGTCAAGGAATTAAAAGTAGTGTATTATCCCCTGACAATATTGTTTAGTGGGATGCTTAACCAAACATTAAAATCCATGCTGAGACAAGTTGTTAAGGAAGATGGTAAAAAGTAGACCCATTTAATACCATACCAGCTATTTGTCATTAGAGAAGTACAGCAAACCTTGATAGGGTTCAGTCCTTTTGAGTTATATGTCTAACAACTTGCAGACCTTTTCATATTGCTAGATAAACTGGGAAGAAGTGAGAACCCTATTTAGAAGTGTCATATAGCACTATACCCAGCTTACAAGATCAGCTGAAAGTGGTGATGCCCATCATATGGAATCACATGACAGGCACCTAGGCTACACAGCATGGGGTGTGCAATAGAAATAAAAGAAGCAGAACATTCAAAGCTAGATGCTGTTTGTTGGCTTCAGTTCCCTTCACAAAAAAAGTTCTGTTTAAATGTCAGGGTCCATTTGAAATGGTGGAAAAAATAAATGGTACAGACTATAGCCACTGCATCGTCATTTGATAGTTATAGTAGCTACATAACTGACTACACTTCACACATCTAAAAACCTCCCATAAAATCCTAAAATCCTTTCCAAATTCTCCATTTATTGCACCCTCCCCCTTGCAGTGGTATATTCAGGCAGAGAAGTCTGATCTGATGACAGAGATATTATCTATTCCATAAAATCTTACAACTCTTCAGGGGATGCACTTTACTCCAGCTATGTTGCTAAAGTATGGAAAAAAAATGGCACCCCCCCTACATAATACTTCTCAGTGATTTCAAAATATTCAGGGCACAACCAGAATTACACCTCCAAGCTTCAAGGATATATCCATGCTCTTCCCCCTCCTGGATAATGCCCACCCACTACCTTTTACTTATGCATTCTTTTTTTGCTAACTCGTATCTGTGCTCTTCTTGAAACAGACCCCTGCTGAGGATAAATCTTACACCTCCTCATTATGTATAATTTTTTTGTCAATGTATAACACCTACATTTCAATCTTCTTTAACGTGTAAAACCCCATTTTCTCCACGTCTTCCTGACTATACCTTTCCTCTAACTGTACTTTCACAATCCTGCCAGTAACCCTGTATTTAATTATACACTGTTGATTGCTTGTTATTTAATATTGCATATTTACTATCAGAATTCTGAGTGAAGGTTCAACAACCACGGGATGCCGAAATTAAAATGGCTGAACCCGTGTTGTCAAACCTTCATTAGTCCCAGTCTTGGTTTAGTGAATGCATTGTGCATTCGCACATATGTGGTCGGCCTTATAACAAGAGATCACTGTACAATGCGGATCAGGAAATTTGCACTTTTCCCCACTGTAGTGCGATCTCAGAGTTGGAATATTTAATCTGTGGGGAGTGCACTTGGCCCCTCCTAAATAGTCTCGTCACATGGTATGCAGTGTTCGACTGCAGTCTGGAAGTCAAGGAAGGTCTGATTTGCTTAAGGAAGTGTGTTCGAGAAATTCTGACCTTCTCGACATCCCGTTTTGAGCATCTGCGTCGATATTTTAGGTTGGAATTTTTGTGAATATTGACCTTATGATAGTAAAGCACGTAAATACTAGTCCAGTTGTGACATTTGCTGTTCTTGTTCAGTGTAATTTTTTTTTTATTATTCTCACTGTTCTGTGTAAACCACATTTTGTGTAATTGTCAGTTTATTTTTTTCGTGTTGGAGCTTTTCTCCTCAAGCTAGGGGTTTCCACCCTGTCAGACCTTCTTGGTCAACAAAGGCAAATAAATTAACAAATAAAGTTAAACAGGCTGGTAAGAAAAGACCAGAACAGATGCAACTGTTCAGGATTTCTGAAACCATGGGAAGAAGGGTAGACTTCCAAAGTTAGCTTAATGACAAAAGTTGATGCAACCATTGGAGAAAGAAAACCGATCTCTCTACCTTCAGAAAAAGTTGGTTGCACACTATCTAAGCCAGAGAGATAAAGAAGCCTCAGTTAAAAAAGGAAGCATTTTCAGAATTACCTAACAGAAAATCTTGATTCAGCACCATATTGAAACCAGTCAAAGTGAAATGGTTAACTTAAAACCTTTCAGAATGTCAGAGTAACCTTAAAAGGCTTTGCAAGAGGAAGAACAAAAAGTACTTAAACTAGGAGTAACAGGAAAGTCAGAACCTGAGTGGAGCACTCCCATATTATTAGTCCCAGAGCTTGGTGGATCAGTCAGGTTCTGTAGTGATTTTAGGAAGCTGAACAGCTTTTCAGAATGTGACAGCTACCTAGTACGTAAGGTAGATGAAATAGAAATGTAGGGTGGGGTCAGATTTTTGACAACTGTAGATCAAAGAGATAACTGACATATGCCTCTAACAGCAGAAACAGAAAAGTTTCCAGCCGCAAAAAGCATGTTCCAGTATACTGCCATTCCTTTTGGGCTACATGATGCCCCTACAATCTTTCAGAGATTTAAAGTCCTAAAGCCCAACTTTAAATGTGCTGCTAGTTACCTAGGTTACATCAAAATAGTGTGACAATTGGGTGGGACTCCCATCTAGTTAAGTCACAGGCTATGTTATACTGTGAGACAAGCCAGAATG
This sequence comes from Protopterus annectens, assembly GCF_019279795.1. NCBI lineage: Eukaryota > Metazoa > Chordata > Ceratodontiformes > Protopteridae > Protopterus > Protopterus annectens. Next base: position 887,570,398 of record NC_056748.1, on the reverse strand, counting down.
ACAGTCATTGTTTCCAAGAACAAGTTAGGCATAACAGAAGTAAAATACTTAAGGTGTATAATGGGAAGGGGGATTGTTAAGCCCCAGAAAAAAAAAATCTAGAAGCAGTGAGAAATTGGCTTATTCCAGGCACTAAGAAGTGAGAGCATTCTTGGCTTAGATGGAAAATGGTGAAAATGTTTATCGCATTTTGTATCTATAGTATGTCGTCTTTAAGACAAAAGGGGAAGATGACCCATAAAGTGTAGTAGACAACAGAGGCAGATGACGTGTTTAACCAGTTGAAGGAAGCATTATGTTCAGAATGTGTTTTAGCATCCCCAGATTACAGTAAACCCTTAATAGTTTATACTGATGCATCAGAGATAGGCCCAAGGGCACTGTGCTCACAAGACTTTGAGAGGGAAGAATATCCGATCATTTTTTTTGTGTCCCAAACTGAGCACAGACCAGGTGTTCCACCATCAAGAGGGAATGCTTGATAATAAAGTGGGTTTCGTCATCATGAAGTATTCTGTCCTTGGCAGGGACTTCACACAGGGCACAGAAAATGCCATCCTGATTTGGCTGCATAAGCAACAGAATAGGAATATTAAATTTCTGTAAGTGGGCAATTTCTTTATAGCTACGTAAATTTACTATAAGCATCAGTCAGGCTTGGGTCACCACAATGTGAATGATCTGTCCAGGGCTCACAGCCTATTAGTGGGCCAGAAGCCAAGTGTTTTAAGCTGGGGTGGTCCGATGTAACATAGTGTGGAAGGTGTTGCCCTATGATCTGTCAGAATATTGTAAAACTGAAGATGTAATGGGGGGGTTATTACAAATAAAGATGTACAAGCTGGTCTCTATCCTGAAGTTATATAACTAGCAACCCAGTGCTAGTTAATAGAGATTTGGAGGTACTAGAATCAGGTTCAGGGCTGTAAGAACTTGATGTTAGAAGGCAATTTGAACATTTGAAAGTTTTCTGGTGACAAAAATGTCACTATAAGGTCACCTAATAAGAGTTGTACAATAGAACCTGAAATAGTCGTTATTGCTAGGATGTGTGATAGTATGATGACTGAAAGCAAAAGTAATCCTTAAGTACTGATCTTCGGTGATTCCTTCCTAAGGCCTGTGGGAAAGGATCTCTCAAAACTAAACAAGGCTGCACAGACTATTTTGGTCCTGCCTGGGTTGAAATTACTTGATTTATTAAATGTGATAGGGAAGTTAAATCAGGTTAAATCAAGGTATAATTTGTTTGTACTTCATGTTGAATTTAATGACTTGAGCAATACACCATTAAGAAACATGCAAAAATATTTTTTGAGTATTACAGAGATTTTGGAAACTCGGGGTTTACAGTTTATACTGAGATAATCCCCCCACGGTCTCTGGATGATTATATATGTACTAAAGTTCATATGCACAACAGCTGGCTCAGGGAAATATCGGTGATCTACAACATCCACTTAAGTTTTTGGGAAGAAAGCGTTTGTAATCAGAGGCTGTTTCCATGGGACACCACTCATTTAAGTCAATGTGGTTCAGGCTTCATGGCCAGTAGAATATATCTCAGTTGAAAAATTTAGGGGAAAAACAGTATGAAGTGTAAAGCAACTCAGAGAAATAAACTATCAGTTATTTATCTAACCCGAGAAGTTTGGGGGATAAATTTGAAGAACTGGTTGTGTAAGTAGCTAAGTTTCGGTACAAAATTGTAGTTATTGCTGAGTCATGATGATCTTTAAACTTTTTGCATGACTTTACGTATGAATGTATTAGAGAAAAATATGAAGGGAGGGGTGATGTACTTTGGGTCCATAAATCTATAACTTCTTGTCTTATTAAGATAGAGCAAGTGTATGAAACTTTAACCATTCAGATCTGTCATAAAAACTCTACATATCTTTATATAGTCCTTACATACTGCTCTCCAAGCATGGACAGTAGTTTTTATTAGAGATATTTAAAGAACTTGGACACTTGTTTAGACATTAAAGGGGAAGTAATACCTATTGGGGATTTAAGCTACCTTAGAATTAACTGGAATACATTAAGTAGCAATGCACAATTGGACTGGGAATTTGTTAATATTTTACAATTTCATGGGATGACCCAACTAGTAAAGCTTAATACTAGGGGGAATAGTTTATTGGATCTTGTTGTTGCTAACCTACCAGAAGTAGTCGTCTCCTTGAAACGCTTCCCTGTTGGAGTCTTCATAAGACACAGTTGTTAACTCTCCCTCTGTGTCATTTAAATATGAATATAACAGTGATGCAGTTAATGAATATTGATTGGTCAATTACTGTTCAGAATACTGATAGTTAACAATGCAAAATTATTGAATAGCATCTGCAAACATGTACTTACTGGTCAATAAAAAGGAAGACTGATAAGATATCTCTTCCATATTGGTGGAATAAGACCTTGGTTAGGCAGTACAGGTAAAAAAAAAAAAAGGGAAGTTGCAAAAGGTTTGACAGACATCCAACTAATATTAATTAGAAAATAATAACAGGAATAGCAGGGTTTTAAAAAATAAAATTATAGATGTAAAAGCCAGTTATGAAAATAAGCTGGTTTGTGAATATAAAAATACATTTTATAAATATATAAACAATGCCAACAGGAGAGACCATGTAATATCAACACTAATAATGAAATCGTCAGAGACCTAATCAGGATAACAAATGAGTGCAGTTCTTTCTGTGCTAGTATTGGAAAGATAATACTGAGATTGGCTATGCAGTTTAGTGACAGGTTGTTGTCCAATTATAACCGAATCTGTAGTAACAGATGCTTTTTTAAAGATAAAGGATGCAGCATCTGTGGATCCAGATTTGATAACTGCAAACTTATTCCTTACAATGCAGAGTACCGTATTACCTAGATTTGGTGTTTAACAAACTGTTGGTGAATGGGAGGGTTACTGAATGGTGGAAATTTTCATGTGCATCACTTATTTACAAGAAAGGAGATAGAAACCAGTTACAGAACTATAAACTAATTAGTCTAACCTCCCTATTATGTAAGTGCTTTGAAAGATTTTTATTGCTTCTGATGACTAATTCTATGAATAATATACAGATATTAGACCTGAATCAGCATAGCTTTTCTAGGGAGAGAACAACACGGAGTACTTTTAGTATTTTTCTGTGATTGTATAACAGGAGCTTTGGACTTGGGTTTGTCCCCAGCTGCAATTTTCTGTTACCTTTCAAAGGCTTTTGACTGTCTTATCACATGCATCTATCATGAAGTGTTTACGTGATCATGAAATAAACAGCTATGTCACAGGGTGGATTGGAAACTGGTAAAATTCAGAGTGGTAAAATTCATAGTGTCCATTTAAACTACTTGCATATAAGGTCTTATTTATTTATTTATTGACATTTGATTACCAGGAAAGTCTGACTGGGTAGAAGGCCATTTTCATTAGAGGCCTGGGGAGAAAAGCTCCCAAGTTTATTACAAAACATTTTAAGAACAATAATTTTACAGTCTTCAGAAATAAAACAAAAACATTTGCAGTTTAAATAATTATAACAAATTAGACATAGTATAAAAACATTTGTTAAGAATCGATACAAGGTCATTTAATATTTAGAGAAATTTTAGACAGTTTGTAGAGAAATTAAAGGTAAGTTAGTCTAATACAAATAGGAAATGCAATCTGAAGTGAGGGAAAAACAGGCTTATGGCGTATTTAGAGAGAAAGTCAGGGAAGAGAATTAGCAGTAATGAAGTAAGTGAAGAATGGAGAGTAAGGAGGTATAAGGAATGAAAAGGTACTTGTTCACATTTAAGGATATAGCTTATCCTGGTTTTGAGCAAGAACAGAGCCAGATTTTAGCTAAGAAATTTTTCAGAGTGGTTTTGAAAGATGGGAGGGTGTAGACCTGATGGATACAGGTAAGGACTTCCATGCTGTAGCAGCCTCACTGAACGAGTGCAGACAATACCTAGCAGAATTGCTAGGTTTGTAGACAGACAGTAGGCGTTGGTGACTGGATTGCAATAACCGACTGGGAACGTAGTTGTATAGAATGTTTTTTAGTGCTGGACAGGCAGATGGATGCGGGATGGTGGTTTTATAGATGGTAAGAAGTGCATATGTTAGTTGATGTTGAACTTCTAAACAAGTTGAGCTTTTTAGTGCTATATAGTGGTGGGTTCTGAAAGTGTAGTTTTAGTTGTGTCAGTGAGAAGGTTTTTGACTCTGTAAAGCATCCCTAGTTTTGATGATTTTTTTTGTAATACAATTTTGTATATACAGTTCGAATGCAAGATCATCATCCACTGTCATCCCTAATAGTTTACTATGAGAAGTGACTTCAGTGGTTGTATTTTCAAGAGAGAGAACTTTAAATTTTGTTTTTTTTTTCATGAGAGAGGGATTATGGGGGAAAAGTAGTAGTTTTGTCTTTTTTGGGTTGAGTCTGAGTTGTCCGTTACAAAGCCATGTTATAGTAGCTGTTAAAGCTTCCTGAGTAATTTTTTGGATGTGTGTCATGTTGTCAAATGTGCAAATGAGAGTGGAATCATCTGTGTATTGTATTAGGGTGGCCTGTTATTTGGAAGTATAGAGGCTATTGATGAAAATGTTAGAGGAGAAGGCCAAGGATAGAACCTTGTGATACACCAATGGTAACAGGGAGGTAAGGAGAGAGCATGGAGTGCCATTTGACTGACTGATACCTATTGGACAGGTAGCTTTTGAACAACAGAAGGGTGGGCTGAGAGAGACCTAGTGAGGACATTTGAAGTAGAGGTTTGCTGTAACAAACTATGTGTCAAAGGCTTTAGATAAGTCTAGAAATAAGAAAGAGAATTGTTTGCCATTATTTCTAGCTTTATTGGTAGTATATATTTTGTTTTATTTTTTATTTTACATTTGTTAACAGGGAAAGTCCGACTGGATACATGTCTATTTTCAACGGAAGCCCGGGAAGAAAAGCTCCAAATATACATAAAGAAGTGTAATTATAGTGAAGTTCTTATTTTGCATTATAACAACGTAGATATGTTTAATGCTAGATACACACAATTACATGCTATTCTAAAGGATAGATAGATAATAGAAGAACTTCCAAGTACCTTCCACTACTAAGTTCCAAGTTCTTTTAAGAAGTTAATAGGTAAGGAGGAAATAGATGGAGAATGCATCTGGGAAGAGATTATATCTAGAAAGGGGAAACGCATAGCTTTAAGGTGGCTAACATGTATGCTAAGAGTCTTATTACAAATCATACCAGCAGGAGAGAGACAAATTAATTCAGAGCAACTTAAGGATCAGAAATTTTTAAACATGTAGTTAGGTTCTCATATATTGTTTCTGTTTGAGTGGGGTTAGTCAGGGTTTGTGCATGGACAAAGCCAGTGAGTTCTGAGGTGTTTCTTTAAGGATATTTTGAATTGGGGTAGGAGGACAGAATAGTAAGTTCAGTAGGAAGTAAGTTCCAGTTTTTGCTAGGAGAGTTGGAGAACAGTGAGTCTCCAGCTGTGTTGTGAGCTTTAGTAGTTTGTACTAGCAATCTGTTGGAAGAGCGGAGGGCTTTTAGGTTATTGTCGGGAGTGATGATATTTTTCATTATGGGTGTACTGTCTGGTTGGAAGAGAATTGTGTGAACGACTATAAGTTGGTTGTATTGACGTTGATAGGGTAGTTCTAGCCAGTCCAGGGATTTGAGGTTTAGGCAGTGATGGGTTCTATAAGCTGAACCTGAAGCAAATCTGGCTATATTGTAGCAGCTAGCAAGTTTATTGATGTTTGATTTGCTTAGGTTTACGAATATGGGAGAGGTGTATAGAAGGGTTGATAGCAGGTGTGTCTGGGCAATAGCAGCTCTGGTAGCTGGGGTTAGGAATTGTTTAGTTCTGTATAAAGAGCGTAGTTTTTTAACTGTTTTGATAGTTTTGTCTATGTGAACATCAAACCTTAGGTTGTTGTCGATGGTTACCCCTAGTAATTTAGTACAAGGTTCTGGGGAAATTATGGTGCCGTTGTTAGATGTTATGGAGAAAGGTGGTGAGGAGAGTTTGCGAGTAGGGGAGAAGAGTAATAGTTTGGTTTTATTTGGGTTTAATAGCAGTCAGTGACTAATGGGCCAGTTTTCTACTTTGCTGAAAGTGGTTTGGGTTAAGGATTGTAAGTCTGTGGGTGAGGTGGAAGAACAAATTAGTGTGGAGTCATCTGCATACTGAATGCAAGTTGCATCTGGGATGATTTTGTGCAGATCATTGATGAATATGGAGAATAGGAGGGGACCTAATATAGATCCTTGGGGGACTCCAAGGGTAACTGGTAGGAGGAGGGAGATAGGTGATCTTTCCATAGTACAGCTAGTTTTCTGTCACTTGGGTATGAATGAAACCAGCTAATTGCTAGGTTGTCTATAGAGAGTGATTTTAACGTATGTAGGAGTAGTTGGTGGTTGACCATGTCAAATGCCTTAGACAAGTCTAGAAAGAAAGCAGAGGAGAGCTTGTTGTCATTACTGTTATGATGTATTGTGTGAGAGAAGGAGAGAAGGGCTGAGGTAGTGCTGTGGGAAGGTCTAAATCCGTGCTGGGAGGGGGGGTAGGAGATTGTTATGATTCAGGCAGGCTAGAAATTGCTTATGGATGCATTTTTCCATTATTTTAGCAAGGAGAGAGAGTATGGCAATAGGTCTATAGTGAGAAAGTTCAGTGGAATGTCCCCATTTATGAAGAGGAATAATATGAGAGATCTTCCAGATGGAGGGGATGTAAGATTCGTGAATGGTTCGATTGATTAAAATTGAAATTGGATCTGCGATTTCACTGGCTGCTTTTTGGAGAAAGTCAGCAGGAAGTTGGTCTGCAGAAAGGGTGGTGGGTTTTAGTTTTTTTAAGTAGGGACTTAATAAATGATGTAGGTACTGGATCAAACTTGAAGGGGATTTTATTTTGTTGTGGGGGTATGGTAGTGGTTGAGGTATTGGGAGATAGTGGGTTGGCTAGGGATTGAACTGTTTCTGTAAAGAAAGTGTTAAAGGCATTAGCAACGGTATTTGGAGGTTGTTGTAGGGTAGCTAAGGGGGTAGGGATTGATGATTTACCTGGGTGGAGGTGTCCATTTAAGCCTGTCCAGAATTTCTGTGGTTGATTTCGGTGCTTCTTTTGCAGGGCATGGTAGTAGCTTTTTTGTCTAGGATAATGGACTTCTTGGTATCATTTCTTAATTGTTTATATTTGATGTTTTCTCTTTGGGATTTAGTGGTTCTCCAGGAGTTCCAAGCTTTGTTTCTGTTAATAATTTTTAGTCTTGGTTAACCATGGTGCTACTTTATTCTTGGTTCTGATAGTACATTTGGGAGCATGGTTATCTAAGATAGTAAGAAATTTAGCACTGAAGTATGTGACTGCTTCTTCTAGAGGAAGTAGTTTTAGGTTAGACCAGTCACCTGATTTAAGTTCATTCTGGAAACTAGCTTGATTAAAGTTTTTAGTACTCCTAATGGTTTTAAAGGTAGTTTGTTGAGGGATGTCATTTTTTTCTGATTATATAGGTAAGGAAGTGGTCACTGATGTCCTCAGGTAGAGTACCTGTGTAATATGTCTGGGGTTGGTTGTTTATAAGTATCCAGTCTAGGATACTTTCCCTATTATTGTGCTTATTGATTCTGGTAGGGGAGGATATGATCTGGGAGAAGCCACATAAATTTATATGGGTTGAGGGGACGTCTAATAAGCAGGTATTCCAGTCAATATTAAAGTCCCCGAGAATAATCATCTTTTGGGGGTGGTTAGTGGATAACCATTGGAGAATACCTTCTATGGTGTTAGTGTTGCCACCTGGGGGAATATAGATACAGGCTATGTGTATGGACTTATGTTTGTAGAGTTGGACTTTTGTGATAAGTATTTCAGCATTGCTAGTTAACAAGGCCTGTGGAGTATTAATTGTGGTCACTTCTAGTGTGGATTTATACAGGGTGGCTACTCCACCTCCTTTCCTAGTGCTGCGGTCAAGTCTTAATATGTTATAACGTGGGGGTATAATCTCATTATCAGAGGTGTTAGGTTTGAGCCAGGTTTCAGAAAGGCATAGCATATCAGGGGAGTGGAGATCTAGGAGAGCATGTAAATAATGAATTTTGTTATTTACACTTATGATGTTTAGGTGACACACCAGGAATGAGTTAGGGGCATTATTTGAGTTTCGAAGACTAGTGTGGGTATTGTTTGTGGAGTTGCCAGCAATATGTGGGGTTGGGCCTAGGTTGGGGTGGATGTCACCATCCTCTAGGAGGTTAGTTAGTTATCTATTTTCAAGTGTCTGTAATTTTAGTAAGAGTTTGTGATAGTATTTAGTTCTAGGGTTGACATAAGTGGCTTGAATGGGATGGAAAGGTTTTACTTTAGAAGAGATTGAGGGGAGTTGGGGTACCATTAGTTTTGAGTTATGTGGTAGGTTGATAGTGGTGGCTTTGGATCTAGGGTAGTGGGAGCCAGGGAGGTACTGGTATTCATAGGCTGTAATAAGATAAAGAAGTATGAGTGAGGGTATTCAGCAGTAAAATGGTTTTATTCTTGGTGTGAGACAAGTTAGTGGAGGCATTTTGGGGTCAATTTAAGTAGTGCTTATTAGAGAGTAAGATGAGGAGTCACCGATTAGTGTAGTTTGAGAGAATAGTGAGGGTTGTAGTAGTGGGTTGGGCTGTAAGACTGATGGGAAGGAACTGATAGTTGCTAACGATTGGGAGTGTTTCTAGATGAGGGGGTGTGGCAAGTGGATGATAAATGTAGGAGTACTGGGGGCAGGTGGGAATTGGAGGCAGTGTAGGGGAGCGGAGTGAGCCCACAGGGTGAACAGAGCGGGAAGAAACAAAGGGATGCATCAGGATGGGATCAATCAGTATAGCAGGTAACAAGCTTGGGGGTAGAGTATGCACAAAGGGAGTAGGGTAAACCCCAGGAACTTATAGTAGAGGAAGCAGATATATTGGTAAGGGAGTAGGGAAGAGAGTAGAAATAGTGAAATCTACACTAGTGAGTTACAAAGGTGCTACTCCAAGGGTAAGTGTCAAAAGTAGGTGCAGTCTGCCATCTAGTGTCAAAATCACGTTAATACATCTCTGGGCCACGGTAGATCCCAGGGCCGGGGGTGGACTGAAAGGGGGATGTAAAAGGCTGTAGAAGGGCAAGTGTGTGGATACAGAGTGCTGGAGGGTTGGCTGCTGCAACACCTGGTAGATAGCGTTTTCTAACCACCTAGCAGGGGTATGGGAGTAGCTGCTATGCTAGCAGTCTTAACAGTTGTTATATATTTTTACACATACTTTCAATAATCCTTTAGTTTGCAGAGATACTACTTCTAGGAGTGGGTAGATCGGGTCCTTTACTTGTAAAAAGGCGCTGGTTTTCCTTCCACGACGAGCAGGGTGGATTCAGAATTCAGTGCTGGGCATAGGCTAGGGAAGCTAAGGAGAATGTATAGAGGAGAGCAATGTGATATAGAGCAAAGCACAAAAACTAAACAACCAGTATTGTAACAAGAGAATCGGCACATCATTCAGCATGTACGTACAAGATATGGTGTGAGATACTTACAAAATAAACATTTAAACATTTAAACATTCCTTGCAGTCTAGTACTTTAATAAGAAACAGATAAAACATGCTGTGCAATGAAGAACATTGCTAATATTGTGGCATTGTAGAGGTAGACTGCTTAGATCAGGCTGCCAAACTGTTAAGCAAAAAAGAAACTCTATGGCTAAAGGGTAACTAATCTAGTTTACCAAGTATGCAATAGATGAGGGAGGCAGAGACAGCATAAAACCTAGCCACTGTTCGGACAGCAAATGCAACGATAAGTCCAGTGTTAACCTTGTTAGCCTTGTCGCAAACTGTATGCAGGACTACTGTATGAGTATGGTTGATGTGTTATAGTCAATTAATGAGCGCAAGCTGTAGGCATACAATAACCTTTAAGGTTCAGCATTACTATACCTAAAGTGTTAGCAAATATCCACGTCGCTCAATGAAACCAGTTACAATTTAAACAGAATAAAGGAGCTAGCAGATAGCATGTGTTTCTTGTTGTAACCTAAGCCTGTCTGGCTCACAACGGACTATAGGCAATATTTGTGGGGTGTAGAACAAACTCTCAACCCCTCACGTGTTTTGGAGGGGACAGTAGTGATGTCATTTACATTATACGGCTTTGATTAGGCAGTACAAACACTATTCTGGAGTTCGTACATTGAATAAGCACACAAAATCAGTGCTATAGAGACACTAAGCCATAAATTCTAGCCGTTTACTTGATACAGGTATTGCCAGGTAGAAACACCGCTACATTACACTGATACATGGAGTAAGCATTGAGAAGTTGCACTACACAGGCGCTAAGCTATAGAACAGATATACCTAGATAGCAATAGTCGGCATTGGTAGGAAGGATGAAATAAACTCATAGCAAGTCAACTACGCCACCCTATTCAATGTAAATCTGTGCTAGTTTAGTAGAGTCAGATCCCAGCAACTATTCATAAGACAACACTTACATAAGCATAACATTACAGAGCTCTACAGAGGCAAGTTTACAGTACTAAGATGAACATTTAAACATCGGATGCAAGTAATAGCTTTCCTAATATGAACACATCAAGCTGTATAACACATAAATATACTTGTATAGAGTATCTATCCCTAATACATTACATTATAACAATGATATATTATTATACTAGGTAGATTACAACAGTAAGATAACCGTAATTACAATTACATACTTACTTGGTGTTAAGGACGCTAAAGCAGGGGCGT